>NW_020891958.1:0-249 GCF_003945725.1 Corapipo altera
AATGAGGGTGGGAGGGCGGGACCGGGAAAGGAAGAGGTGGGGGGGGGTTATTTGCATAACCACGCCCCTCGAGCACCTGGAGCAGGTGTGGGAACGGACGATGAGGAAGATGAAGATGAAGGAGATGACGATGACGATGATGATGAAGGAGACGATGATGAAGAATTTTAGGGTCCCACAGCCCAAGGAACCCCCAGCCCTGATGAAGATGATGATGAAGATGATGATGATGAAGATGACGATGAAGAT
>NW_020891958.1:349-1279 GCF_003945725.1 Corapipo altera
ATGAAGATGATGATGAAGAAGAAGATGATGAAGAATTTTAGGGTCCCACAGCCCAAGGGACCCCCAGCCCTGATGAAGATGATGAAGATGATGATGAAGATGACGATGACGATGAAGATGATGACGAAGATTTTTGGGGTCCCACAACCCAGGGACCCCCCCTGGACCCCCGACCCTGATGAAGATGATGATGAAGATGATGATGATGAAGATGACAATGAAGATATTTTGGGATCCCACAGCCCAAGGGACCCCCAGCCCTGATGATGATGGTGATGAAGATGATGATGATGAAGATGACGATGAAGATATTTTGGGATCCCACGGTCCAAGGGACCCCCAGCCCTGATGATGATGATGATGAAGATGATGATGATGAAGATGACGATGAAGATATTTTGGGATCCCACGGTCCAAGGGACCCCCAGCCCTGATGAAGATGATGAAGATGATGAAGATGAAGATGATGATGAAGACATTTGGGGTCTCACAGCCCAGAGGACCCTCCTGGGACCCCCGACTTGGATGACGATGACGATGACGATGAAGATATTTGGGGTCCCACAGCCCAGTGGACCCCCCAACCCTGATGATGATGATGATGAAGATGATGACGATGACGATGAAGATATTTGGGGTCCCACTGTCCAAGGGACCCCCAACCCTGATGATGACGATGACGATGATGATGAAGATGACGATGAAGATATTTGGGGTCCCACAGCCCAGTGGACCCCCCAACCCTGATGATGGTGATGATGAAGAAGACGATGAAGATATTTGGGGTCCCACTGTCCAAGGGACCCCCAACCCTGATGATGACGATGACGATGACGATGAAGAAGACGATGAAGATATTTTGGGGTCCCACAGCCCAGTGGACCCCCCAACCCTGATGATGACGATGACGATGACGATGAAGAAGACGAT
>NW_020891959.1:0-367 GCF_003945725.1 Corapipo altera
GGCAGGGGCATCCAGGGGCATCCAGGGGCACCAGTGCCGCACCAGGGTGTTGTCCTTCATCATTTTCTGGGGGGAAAGGGGGGAGAAATGGGGTGAAAATGGGGGAAATTGGGGAAAATGGGGGGAAAATTGGGGAGAAATGGGGGGAAATGGATGGGCAGGGGCACCCAGGGGCACCCAGGGGCACCCAGGGGCACCGGTGCCACACCAGGGTGTTGTCCTTCATCATTTTCTGGGGGGGAAACAGGGGGAAATTGGGATAAAATGAGGGAAAATTGGGGAGAAATGGGGGGAAATGGATGGGCAGGGGCACCCAGGGGCACCCAGGGGCACTGGTGCCACACCAGGGTGTTGTCCTTCATCATTT
>NW_020891959.1:467-812 GCF_003945725.1 Corapipo altera
TGCCCCTGCCCATCCATTTCCCCCCATTTCTCCCCATTTTATCTCATTTTCACTCAATTTTCCCTCATTTTATCCCAATTTCCCCCCCTTTCCCCCCCAGAAAATGATGAAGGACAACAACCTGGTGCGGCACCTGGACGCCTGCGAGACGATGGGCAGTGCCACGGCCATCTGCTCGGACAAGACGGGCACGCTGACCACCAACCGCATGACCGTGGTCCAGGCCTTCGTGGGGGGGTCCCACTTCCACAACCCCCCCGCCCCCGCCGCCCTCGCGCCCCCCACCCTCGACCTCCTGGTGCACAACATCGCCATCAACAGCGGCTACACCAGCAAGATACTGGT
>NW_020891959.1:912-1279 GCF_003945725.1 Corapipo altera
GGCAGGGGCATCCAGGGGCATCCAGGGGCACCAGTGCCGCACCAGGGTGTTGTCCTTCATCATTTTCTGGGGGGAAAGGGGGGAGAAATGGGGTGAAAATGGGGGAAATTGGGGAAAATGGGGGGAAAATTGGGGAGAAATGGGGGGAAATGGATGGGCAGGGGCACCCAGGGGCACCCAGGGGCACCCAGGGGCACCGGTGCCACACCAGGGTGTTGTCCTTCATCATTTTCTGGGGGGGAAACAGGGGGAAATTGGGATAAAATGAGGGAAAATTGGGGAGAAATGGGGGGAAATGGATGGGCAGGGGCACCCAGGGGCACCCAGGGGCACTGGTGCCACACCAGGGTGTTGTCCTTCATCATTT
>NW_020891960.1:0-794 GCF_003945725.1 Corapipo altera
GATCCACCTGGACTGGGATTGGGATCCAGTGGGACTGGGATCAACTGGGATTGGGATTAAGTGGGATCCACTGGGATTGGAATTTGGATCCATTGGGATTGAGATCCACATAGATTGGGATCCATTGGGATTGGGATCCACCGGGATTGGGATCCACTGGGATTGGGATCCACCGGGATTGGGATCCACTGGGACTGGGATTAACTGGGATTGGGATTGGGATCCACCAGAATTAGGATCCACCCAGACTGCGACCCAGACTAGGATTAACTGGGATCCACCAGGATTGGGACCCACAGGGACTGGGATCCACTGGGAGTGGAACTGGGATCCATTGGGATTGAAATCAACCGTGATTTGCATCAACTGGGATCGGGATCCACTGGACTGGGATTCACTGGGATCCGCCAGGATCTGTCAGGAATGGGATCTACTGGGAGTGGGATTCACCAGGGTTGGACCCACCAGGAGCCATCGGGATTGGGATCCACCGGGATCCACTGGGATTGAGATACATTGGGATCCACCGGGATTGGGATCCAACGGGAGTGGAGATCCACTGGGAGTGGGGTCCACCAGGGCTGGGATCTACTGGGATTGGAATATACTGGGATCCACTGGGACTGGGATCCACTGGGATCCACTGGGATTGGGATCCAGTGAGGTTGGGATCCACCTGGACTGGGATATACTGGGATATACTGGGTCTGGGATCCAGCGGGTCTGGGATCCACTGGGATCCAAAGGGATCCAAAGGGATCCAATTGGAATCCACCAGGACTGGGATCCAGTGG
>NW_020891960.1:894-1279 GCF_003945725.1 Corapipo altera
CCCGGGACTGGGATCGACCAGGATCGACCGGGATCCACTGGGATCTGGATCTCTGACATTGAGACCCACTGGGATCCCCCAGGATTGGGTTCCAGGATTGGGTTCCACCAGGACTGGGAGGTACTGGGACTGGGATCCATCGGGACTGGGATTCACCGGGGGTCGAGATCCACTTGGGTTGGGATGCACTGATATCCACTGGGATTGGGATCCACCAGGACTGGGATTGGGATCCACCGGGACTGGGATTGGGATCCACTGGGATTGGGATTGGGATCCACTGGGATTGGGATTGGGATCCACTGGGATTGGGATCCACCGGGATTGAGATTGGGATCCACCGGGATTGAGATTGGGATCCACCGGGATTGAGATTGGGATCCAC
>NW_020891961.1:0-1279 GCF_003945725.1 Corapipo altera
GGGAAAACCTGGAATGGTGGCCTGGGAAAAGCTGGAATGGTGGCATGGGAAAACCCGGAATGCTGGCTCGGGAAAACCTGGAATGGTGGCCTGGGAAAGCCTGGAATGGTGGCCTGGGAAAAGCTGGAATGGTGGCCTGGGAAAAGCTGGAATGGTGGCCTGGGAAAAGTTGGAATGGTGGCCTGGGAAAGCCTGGAATGGTGGCCTGGGAAAAGCTGGAATACTGGCGAGGGAAAACCTGGAATGCTGGCATAGGAAAACCAGGAATGCTGGCCCAGGAAGATCCAGAATCCAAAATCAATTCCCGGCTGGATCCATTCCCAGCTGGATCCATTCCCAGTTAGAATCCATTCCCGGCCAGATCCATTCCCATCTGGATCCATTCCCGGTCGGATCCATTCCCAACTGGATCCATTCCCGGTTGGATCCATTCCCAGCTGGATCCATTCCCGACCGGATCCATTCCCAACTGGATCCATTCCCATCCGGATCCATTCCCATCTGGATCCATTCCCAGTTGGATCCATTCCCAACCCGATCCATTCCCGGCTGGATCCATTCCCAGTTGGATCCATTCCCAACCAGATCCATTCCCGGCTGGATCCATTCCCGGCTGGATCCATTCCCAACTGGATCCATTCCCATCCGGATCCATTCCCAGCTGGATCCATTCCCAACCGGATTTATTCCCATCTGGATCCATTCCCAACTGGATCCATTCCCAATTGGATCCATTCCCGGCCGGATCCATTCCCAACTGGATCCATTCCCGGCCAGATCCATTCCCGGCTGGATCCATTCCCAACCGGATCCATTCCCAACTGGATCCATTCCCAACTGGATCCATTCCCAACCGGATCCATTCCCGACTGGATCCATTCCCGGTTGGATCCATTCCCGACCCTCTCCCTCATTCCCAGCCCGTGAAGAAGAAGAAGATCAAGCGGGAGATCAAAATCCTGGAAAATCTCCGGGGGGGCCCCAACATCATCAACCTCTTGGACATCGTCAAGGATCCCGTGGTAAGGAATCCTCGGGAATCCTTGGGAATCCTCGGGAATCCTCGGGAATCCTCGGGAATCCTTGGGAATCCTCCGGAATCCTCGGGAATCCTCCGGAATCCTCGGGAATCCTCGGGAATCCTCGGGAATCCTCGGGAATCCTCGGGAATCCTCCGGAATCCTCCGGAATCCTTGGGAATCCTCGGGAATCCTCGGGAATCCTCGGGAATCCTCCGGAATCCTCGGGAATCCTTGGGAATCCTCGGGAATCCTCGGGA
>NW_020891962.1:0-1278 GCF_003945725.1 Corapipo altera
CAGTATCTCTGCACTGTGCATACACAGCTGCAAAACCTACATTTTCTAATATGGGTCCCTGGTACAACCACTTTGGAGGGCAAAACTCAAAAGGACAGGCATGTGATATTACAGCTCACATGACATATTTCATTTTAGTTACCATAATTCAGGGACTTTGCATCAGAAAATCCACAGTAAACGAGTAGGAAAACTTCCCCAGTGGAAAATTAGTCTTGCCTTTCTAGATTAAGTTTGCATAACTGTGAAGGCACATCTGCTTCAGGAGAGAAAAGCTATCAGAGATGCTCCTTCCTTTTGGTTTCAAGGATAATTCTTTGTCATTCCTACTTCTGATGCATTTGTTCATATTCTTCTCTGCAGCACCAGACACCAGAAACCCCCCTACCCCAGCTACTGAAAACATGTCACCCCCCTGCCTCTTTCAGTCCTGGGGCTCTCCACACCAGCTTCACTGAAAACACTTCCAGTAAAGGAGGACTTCACCATCCTGTCCAGCACCTAAATCTAAATCTAAATCTCACCCTTTTGGGTGACAATCTGTTCAGTTTACACTTCATTTTCACAAGGCTACTGAGACATCTTGAAAACTGTGAGCCTGTTCACTCTCCTAACATGTCTCCTCTCTTTACAGCACACAGCTACATTTTCTGTATTCTACGTGTTTTAATGTGTATGTTAAGTTTTATGCAAGTATTAAAACGGTATTAAAAAAAAAAAAAGGCGATTCTCGAGGTTAACTCATACTGAAATACATAAATTCTTTGCTAATAACAAACAGCTCTAAAAATCGTCTGGAGGAGCAGAGCTCAGAGTTTCACAACTCTTAACCCTAAATTCGGTCTCCATCAGCCAGACGCGACGACAGCGGCCCGCAAAACGCGCTGCGAAGCGGGCGAGGAAACACAAGAGGCTGTGGAGTGACTGTAAAACCCCCGTAACGCGCACAAGCAGCAGCAGCAGCGCCCTCAGGCCGCCGCGCCGGTTCCGAGGGGCGCGGCCCGTGACCGCCCTCACGAACCTTTCGGCGGCGGCCCCGGGGGCGCGAGCGCCGCCCCCGCCCCGGCGCTGCCTCGTTACGCAACCGGTAACGGCTCCGGGCCCTGCCCGCGCCCCCCGGCCCGGCCCTCCCGGCCGGGACAACTGCCAGCGGGACCCCCGCGCCCGGGCCGCAGGGACGGGCCCGCCCCGGGCGGCCCGCGGGGCTGAGGGCGCTGAGCGAGCGGCCCGCGGCCCCTCCGCAAGGTGACTCGGGGGACGCCCGGGGAGGCCCCGGGG
>NW_020891963.1:0-634 GCF_003945725.1 Corapipo altera
AAAGCCACGCCCCCTCTCCCGCCTTTCCCGCCCTCTCCATCCCAGTATGGACCAGTTGGATCCACCCGAGCCACCAGTAGAACCCAGTATGGGGGTACTGGGACATACTGGGACACACTGGGACACACTGGGACACACTGGGACATACTGGGACATACTGGGAAAAACTGGGACATACTGGGACACACTGGGACATACTGGGACATACTGGGATATACTGGGACATACTGGGACACACTGGGACATACTGGGACATACTGGGATATACTGGGAGGAACTGGGACATACTGGGATATACTGGGACACACTGGGACATACTGGGACACACTGGGACATACTGGGACATACTGGGAGGAACTGGGACACACTGGGACATACTGGGACACACTGGGAGGAACTGGGAGGAACTGGGAGAAACTGGGACATACTGGGACACACTGGGACATACTGGGATATACTGGGAGGAACTGGGACTTACTGGGACATACTGGGATATACTGGGACATACTGGGACACACTGGGACATACTGGGACATACTGGGACAAACTGGGACATACTGGGACACACTGGGAGGAACTGGGACATACTGGGACATACTGGGATATACTGGGACATACTGGGACATACTGGGAC
>NW_020891963.1:644-1278 GCF_003945725.1 Corapipo altera
AAAGCCACGCCCCCTCTCCCGCCTTTCCCGCCCTCTCCATCCCAGTATGGACCAGTTGGATCCACCCGAGCCACCAGTAGAACCCAGTATGGGGGTACTGGGACATACTGGGACACACTGGGACACACTGGGACACACTGGGACATACTGGGACATACTGGGAAAAACTGGGACATACTGGGACACACTGGGACATACTGGGACATACTGGGATATACTGGGACATACTGGGACACACTGGGACATACTGGGACATACTGGGATATACTGGGAGGAACTGGGACATACTGGGATATACTGGGACACACTGGGACATACTGGGACACACTGGGACATACTGGGACATACTGGGAGGAACTGGGACACACTGGGACATACTGGGACACACTGGGAGGAACTGGGAGGAACTGGGAGAAACTGGGACATACTGGGACACACTGGGACATACTGGGATATACTGGGAGGAACTGGGACTTACTGGGACATACTGGGATATACTGGGACATACTGGGACACACTGGGACATACTGGGACATACTGGGACAAACTGGGACATACTGGGACACACTGGGAGGAACTGGGACATACTGGGACATACTGGGATATACTGGGACATACTGGGACATACTGGGAC
>NW_020891964.1:0-1278 GCF_003945725.1 Corapipo altera
ATGCAATTCTTTGAACAGTGTGCATGTCAGATAGACAGAGGAATAAACAGGGCAGATATTACATGGCAAAAAACCTGCATTTTGTGATTTATGGGCTTGGGTAGAATTATAGGAACATGTAAATACCCTCTGCGAAAGATTTTGAGAATAATTGAAATGATTGGTTGAATTGAGTGGTTGAATTAAATTGATGGTGAAGATTCAAAGTTGGTGAAAAATTGCAAGCAATAATTTGGGGTTTTGTAATATAATATATTATTATCTGTGTATTGCCACAATGGAGGTGAATAAATCTTGACAAGCCCCTGGCCTCAGTTCAGTGCCACTTTAAGGGCAAAGTTTCTCCTTCTGCGCGTTTTACAGAAACATTGAATAATCCCTTTATACTCTGGAGAGTCTTAGAGTCACAGAACCCCAGACTGCTTTGGTTTGGGAGGGACCTTAAAGATCACTTCATTCCACTCCCTGGCACAGGCAGGGACACCTTCCACTAGCCCAGGTTGCTCCAAGCCCCGTCCAACCTGGCCTTGGACACTTCCAGGGATCCAGGGGCAGCCACAGCTTCTCTGGGCAACCTGTGCCAGGGCCTCCCCACCCTCACAGGGAAGGATTTCTTCCCAATATCCAACCTAAAATCTATCCTTTTCCATCTTAAAACCATTCCCCTTGTCCTGTCCCTCCATCCCTCGTCCATAGTCTCTCTCCATGTTTCCTGGAGCCCCTTCAGGCCCTGCAAGGCCACAGTCAGGTCACCCCAAAGCTTCTCCTCTCCAGGCTGCACAGTCCCATCTCTCTCAACCTTCTGGGCTTTGTCATGGAATGCTGGATTTTTGAACACTTCAGTTGGTGGGCACAGCTGATTTTGGCTGGTCTCAGGTGACTTTGAGTTTCACCTTCTGCTGACCCCTTCCTGCTGATGTGCTACTGCCAGTGAGGGCTGCTTTCCTAAAGCTCCCAGGGGCTTCTGCTCTGCCAGCTCTCAGCTGGCTTTCCTGGGACATTCCTTAGGGATGTCCAAGCATAACAGAGCAGGTCCCAAAGCTCTCAGGAGCTCTTTCCATAGGAAAGAGCTGCAGAAATGCAAAAGGACCCTAAGTAGGAGTCATTTCTGGCACTGCTTGGAGCAGTGACACATCAGAGACCTTCACACAGGCAGAGCTGCTGAGGGAGGATAGAACTGTGCAGATTTTTGGGGAACACAGAGTGCTGGGGTTGGCAGTGGTCCCACCACCCTCCTGTGGGAGGGATCTCTCCTTGAGAGGGATGATCCCCTTGGGA
>NW_020891965.1:0-302 GCF_003945725.1 Corapipo altera
GCGACTCCCAAAATTACATACAAACAAAGATTCCTTCCACACCAAAGGCAACAGAAGAGAAGGCTCTTGCTGCCCACAGAGTGCCCACCCTGACCCACCAAGTACACCACAAAGTCAAAGATTCCAGGCTTTCTTTCCTGACGAGAAGGGCTGTTGTTTCCCGTTTTCAGTCCTGCCTCCCAACTGTCAAACTGACTCCCAAAATTGCATACGGCTGAAGATTCCTCCCACAGCAAAGGGACCAGTACAGAAAAATCTTGCTACCTAAGGAGTCTCCAGTCTGACCCACCAAATGCACAACA
>NW_020891965.1:402-1277 GCF_003945725.1 Corapipo altera
TTCCTTCCCTGGAAGTAAAGGTTGTAGTTTCTGTTTTCAGTCGTGCCTCCCAACTGACAGCCCGACTCCCAGAATTGCATACAAACAAAGATTCCTCCCACACCAAAGTTGCCAGCACAGAAAACTCTTGCTTCTCATGGAGTCCCCAGGCTGTTCCACCAACTACCCCACAAAACCAAAGTTTCCATGGTTTCTTTCCTGGGGATAATGCCTGCTGTTTCCTGTTTTCAGCCCTGTCTCACGACTGCCAGCTCGAATCCCAAAATGACATATGGACGAAGATTCCTCGAAGACCAAAGGTGCCAGCAAAGAAAGCTAGGACTGCCCGTAGAGTGCCCAACCACACCCAGCAACTGCACCACAAAGTCAAAACTTGCAGGCTTTCTTTGCTGGGGATAACGGCTGCTGTTTCCTGTTTTCAACCTTGCCTCCCAAATGCCAGCCCAAATCCCAAAATTGCATACAGACGAAGATTCCTCCAACAGCAAAGAGACCGTGACAGAAAGTTCTTGTTGCTCATGGAGTGCCCAGCCTGGCCAACCAATTGGACCACAAAACCAAAGCTTGCAGGCTTTCTTTCCAGAGGAGAAGGGTTGCTGTTTCCTGGTTTAAACCTTGCCTCCCAAATGCCAGCCCTACATCCAAAATTGCATGCGGACGAAGATTCCTCCCACAACAAAGGGGTCAGCACAGAAAGCTCTTGCTGCCCATGGAGTCCCCAGGGAGACACACAAACTGCAGCACCAGGTCAAAGTTTCCAGGTGTTCTTTCCTGGGGAGAAGGGCTGTTGTTTCCTGTTTTAAGGCCTACCTCCCAACTGACAGCCCGACTCCCAAAATTACATACAAACAAAGATTCCTTCCACACCAAAGGCA
>NW_020891966.1:0-1277 GCF_003945725.1 Corapipo altera
ACCACTTCTGTGCTTGTCCTTAGGTTAACCACATGTTTATCCAGGAACTGACAATTTTTCACTGGAAAGGACAGGAGCAGGCATTCTCAGAGATCTGTGGAATCAAGCATTCAGTGGGAGCTGTGCCTTTTCCTGAATTCTTCTGATAGGTGGGAGGAAGTGGTGTTAGCATGTGCTCTGAAAGCAGTGCTTCTAGTGTTTGTGTCTGTGAGTGTGTAAAGTTTATTCTCCCTCTGATAAGCCTATTTGTTACAGTGCTTGGGATCTTTTTTGTGTTTGTTTGTTTATGCAGTAAAAGCCAACACAGGGACTTCTATTCAGCCAATGTATAATGTAAACAGTGAAATTCTCACACGCAGGCATCACTGATCTACCTTCTGCTGGTGACAAGTGCCCTGTACTCCCTGTGCCAAAAGGCATTTGTATGAAATTTGGGTCAGTTTAACGTGGATTAGGAGATGCCACAGCAGAAGAACTACTTTCAACTGAACACTGAGTTTATGTGCTCCTGGCACTGGCAGGGCACATAACTCAGCTGGGCAGGCAGCAGGGCTTGCACATTCCTGTGTGATGCTTGTATGGTTTTCAGACATGTCTTGTTCCACAGCACAGCTGGGATGAGGGCAGAAGAGCGCCGGGTTTCTGGATCAATACTTTGTGTTCACGCTGGGTACATGCCCTGTGCACTTTGCCCAGCTCCAGAGGGTACCCGTACACTGCTTGGCACAAAGTCAGAGTGTATTTATAGTAAATCTTGCCTGAGGGAAGGCAGACCTGGGACACTGTGAGGGTGGAACTGACGGGCTTTAGGAGGATTTGGGGGTCGCTGGGCAGAAGACATCAAAACAGGCCTCACCTGATAAATATTGTGGGACTGGTAAGTAAATAATCTTATGCCACAGGGAAAGCATTGGGGTTTTCTCATAATCGACAGGTCTAAGAGAGAGTGTTGAACCAAAGTTTGGAGCTCAAACTTTTCCCTGTGTTGGTACAGCACTAGAAAAAATCCCACCTTCTGGGAAGCCTGGGATTCCTTCCCATTATCTGACTATGTCTCTGTGATTGAGAGTGAGTCAAGAAAAGAAAGATCTCAGGTCTTGCATTCATTCTGGATTTCTGAAGCTGGTTCCTGGCAGCCCCATAGATTTCCTGTGTGATCTGGGCAATATTGCCTTTTCTCACATTATCTAAGTTTCCTGAATAGTTCACACAGATTGTTTATTCAGATAGCCTGTTTTAGGGAGTAGGACATAAAATATTAGGGCTTTATGGCTTCT
>NW_020891967.1:0-1276 GCF_003945725.1 Corapipo altera
TCCTGCTGCTGCTTCCTCCGCCGCGGGTCTCTCAATCTCGTTCTTTGTTGGGGTACCGGAGGCACTGGCCCTTCCTCAGGGAAATGTTCCGGGGTGTTGACCTCACGCCTCTGACCGCTGCTTGGCTGCTGCTGTTGAGAGCGGTAGCGAACGGTGACACAGGGACTTGCCCAGGCAGCACGGCAGTTTACTGGCGCTAGTTCGCACCCTGACCCTGCCCGGGGTGACTGCAGCGGCGGTGGCCGTGGTTCTGTCTCACACGGTTCTCTCCGGGCAGCGTGTGTTGGGCTGCAATGTGCTTGTGTGCTCTGCTCGGCGACTGGGACCCGTCCCGGGCAGCAGCTGCTGAGGTTTCTTCGGGCAGTTGTCGACTCCCCAAATCTCCCCCAAAAATGGTCAGAAACTCTCACAAATCTCCCCAAAAAATGACCACAAACTCACAGAAATCCCCCCAAAATAGGACCACAAACTAAAGCAAATCTTCCCAAAAAACGACCAGAAACTCACCCAAATCTCCCCAAATAATACACCAAAAACTCACAGAAATCTACTCGAAAAAGGACCACAAACTCACCCAAATCCCCCCAAAAAAGACCACAGACTCACCCAAATCTCCCCCCAAAAATGACCGGAAACTCACCCAAATCTCCCCCAAAAATGACGACAAACTCACCCAAAGCTCTCCCAAAAAATGACCAGAAACTCACAGAAATCTCCCCAAAAAATGAACACAAATACACCCAAATCTACCAAAAAATGACCCACAACTCACTCAAATCTCCCCAAATAATACACAAAAAACTCAAGGAAATCTCCTCAAAAAATGACCACAAACTCACCAAAATCTCCCTAAAAATGACCACAAACTCACCCAAATCTCCCCAAAAAATGACAAGAAACTCATCCAAATCTCCCCTACAAATCACACAAAACTCTCACAAATCTCTCTCAAAAAATGACCTCAAACTTACCCAAATCTCCCAAAAAAATGACCAGAAATTCACCCAAATCTCCCCAAAAAATGACCAGAAACTCACCCAAATTTCCCCAAAAAATGACCAGAAACTTACCCAATTCTCCCCAAAAAATGACCCAAAACTCACTCAAATCTCTCCAAATAATACACTCAAAATACACAGAAATCTCCCCAAGAAATGACCCGAAACTCAACCAAATCTCCCACAAAAAATGACCAGAAACTCACATAAATCTCCCCAAAAAAAGTGACCTAAAAGTCACTAAAATCTCCCCCAAAAATGACCCAAAACTCACACAA
>NW_020891968.1:0-142 GCF_003945725.1 Corapipo altera
GCGGGGCGGGATCGGGCAGAGCCTGAGGGGGAGCGGCGGCGGGGGGGGGCCCGGGACGGCGGCGCTGAGCGGGGAGCTCTGGCCCCTCTCCTTGTCCCCCTCTCCTTGCCCCCCTCTCCTTGCCCCCCTCTCCTTGCCCCCC
>NW_020891968.1:152-1276 GCF_003945725.1 Corapipo altera
CCTTGCCCCCCTCTCCTTGCCCCCCTCTCCTTGCCCCCCTCTCCTTGTCCCCCTCTCCTTGTCCCCCTCTCCTTGTCCCCCTCTCCTTGCCCCCTTCTCCTCCTTATCCCCATCTCCCTCTTTTTCTCTCTCTCTTCCTTGTCCCCGTCACCTTGTCTCCCTCTCCTTGTCCACCTCTCTTTCTTCTTCTCCCCCTCTCCTCCCTTCTCTCCCCTTGTCCCCCTCTCTTTGCCCTTCTCCCCTTCCTTCTGCCACCCTCTCCTTGTCCCTCCCCTCCTTATCTCTTGTCCCCCTCTCCTTGTCCCTTGTTCCTCTCTCTTTCTGCCCTTCTCCATGTTCTTTTCCCCCCCTCCTACCCCGCTCTCTCTGTCCCTGTCCCTCTCGCCTTCTCCCCGTCCCCTCGTCCCCCTTGTCCCCCTTGTCCCCCTCCTTGTCCCAGAGCGGGCTCCGTGAGTTCAGAGAACCCCCCAAGCTGTGGCTCCGGGAGAAGGCAGAGCTGTAAATCGATACTCGGGGAGGTTTCACCGAGTTCGTGTTTCTCTGGCCACTTGTGAGAGCGACAAATCAAACGCTCCAGCGCTTGGTGTTTAAATGGCTCTCACCTTTAGTATGGAGCGTTTTCCATCTGAAAATCTGGATGCTCTATGAAGTTCTGATCTCTGAGCGAATACACAAACATCAGCTGAAGCCAAACTCTGGTTCTGGGCTAATCTTTGCCTCTTCCACACCAGCAGTGTCTGCTTTGATCCTCATGTGCTGCTGGAATATAAATCCTTACAATAAGAATGCTCCATCAGCGCTTCATCATTAATATAAAAATAAGTATAAATAAGTTTTGAAACATGTTCATTCAAAACTTTGGCTGTGGATACAGTGCTTATAAATGCTGACAGTGACAGTGGCATAACATTTCACAAGTTTGTTGTTGTCATATTTAATTTTTAAAAATCTCCTTCCACTTTACAAGTGGTCAGTAACTTTTTTTCAACACATGTCTGCTAGTCTTTCCAGACTGATCTAGTGAGAAAATACAATCACAGAGACTGATTTTGTAAGAACAACTTTAAATTTGGGGGTTTTTTTCCCTCCATCCAGTCAGACCTTTTATCTTTCTCACAGATAGA
>NW_020891969.1:0-1276 GCF_003945725.1 Corapipo altera
TTCCCCCATTTTCCAGGATTTTTTCCCAGTTTTCCCCATTTCCCCCCATTTCCCCCCAGATTTTCCCCCATCTCCCCCCATTTTTTCCACATTTTTCCTGGATTTTCCCTCACTTTTCCCCATTTTCCTGCATTTTTCCTCATTTTTCCCAGAATTTCCCACATTTTTCCCCACTTTTTCCAGATTTTCCCAGATTTTTTCCACATTTTCCCAGATTTTTTCCCCATTTATCTGCATGTTTTCCTCAGTTTTCTCCATTTGCCCATATTTCCCCCCATTTTTTCCCCATTTTTTCCACATTTTCCCCCATTTTTTCCCAGATTTTCCCGGATTTCCCCTTTTCCCCCCCATTTTCCCAGATTTTTCCCGTTTTCCCACATTTTTCCTCATTTTCCCCCATTTTTCCGGATTAAGGTTAGGGTTATATTTTAGGGTTAGGGTTTGGGTTAGGGTTAGGGTTAGGGGTTACTGTTAGGGTTAGGGTTAGGGTTTAGGGTTCAGGGTTAGGGTTAGGTTTTAGGGTTAGGGTTAGGGTTTAGGGTTAGGGTTAGGGTTTAGGGTTAGGGTAAGGGTTAGGGTTAGGGTTATGGTTTAGGGTTAGGGTTAGGGGTTACTGTTAGGGTTAGGGTTCGGCTTTAGGGTTCAGGGTTAGGGTTAGGGTTAGGTTTTAGGGTTAGGGTTAGGTTTTAGGGTTAGGGTTAGGGTTTAGGGTAACGTTTAGGGTTAGGGTTAGGGTTTAGGGTTAGGGTTAGGGTTATGGTTTAGGGTTAGGGTTAGGGTTAGGGTTTAGGGTTCAGGGTTAAGGTTAGGGTTAGGGTTACGTTTAGGGTTAGGGTTAGGGAAAATTGGGGGAAATTGGAAAAAATCTGGGAAAATCGGCAAAAACCTGGGACAATGGGTCAAAATTCAGGAAAATGTGGAAAAATGGTGGAAAATCTGGGAAAAATGGGGAAAAATCTGGGAAAATGTGGGGGAAAATCTGGGAAAATGTGGAAAAATGTGGAAAAATGTGCAAAAAATGCGGGAAAATGTGGAAAAACTGGGTTAAACTGGGAGGAACTGGGAGAAACTGGGCCAGAGGCCCCTCCCCCACCCGGCCCAGGGCCCGTGCGGGGGAACTGGGTTAAACTGGGACATACTGGGAGGCACTGGGGGGGACATGGAGCTACTGGGAGCTTCTGGGGGAGTCACTGGGGTTACTGGGAGCTACTGCAGGGGTTACTGGTAGGGGGGTTACTGAGGGTGGGGGAGGGGGAGGGAGAGACCTCGAAGGTGG
>NW_020891970.1:0-1275 GCF_003945725.1 Corapipo altera
AATTAATAGCAGCTCTGAGTTTAGCAATGAGCTATGTGGAGCCAAGCTAGGGTAATTCAAATGTCAATCAAATTTTAGATCAGGTATACCCAGGAGTTTGGGCTATTGAAACACCAGGAAAGTCAAAAAGAGCAACTCCCATTGAAATAGAATTACGGTCAGGAGCAAACCCAGTAGTTAGGAAGCAATATGCACTGAGGCTGGAAGATAGAAGAAGAATTGAGCCAATAATAGATAACTTTTTGAAATTAAGGCTTTTGTAGAGTGTGAATCAGATTTCAACACCCCAATTTTACCAGTCAAAAGCCAAATGGAACACATAGGTTGGCTCAGGATTTAAGAGCAGTAAATAAAATAGCTGAAACATACATGCAGCTGTTGCAAACCTATATACCCTATTAACAATATTAAAAGAAAGTGTAATTTGGTTCACAGTATTAGACTTGAGAGATACCTTTTTCTGCCTTCCCTTAACACAGGAAAGTCAAAGGATATTTGCCTTCAAGTGGGAAAATCCCACCACAGGAAGGAAAACCCAGCTCATTTGGACAGTGTTACCTTAAGGGTTTGAAAATATTCCCACAACTTTGGGAATTAATTAGCTAAAGAATTGGAACAATGGCAGTCACCACCAGGAAAGGGTGTACTTTTATAATATGTGAATGATCTATTGATTGTTACTGAAAATCAAGAAGAATGTGTCCAATGGACAGTAAACCTCTTAAACTTTTTGGACTTAAATGGGTATCGAGTCTCTCAACAGAAAGCACAGCCGGTGCAGAAACAAGTGGTGTACCTGGATTACGAAGTATCTGAAGGACAATGATCACTGGGGACAACAAGAAAGGAAACCACCTGCCAGACACCGAAACCACAGATGGTGAGAAACCTTCAAGCCTTTCTAGGAATGACAGGTTGGTGTTGTTTATAGATATATCAGTATGGGTTAATTGCAAAGCCTTTATATGACCTGCTGAAAATGACTAAGGGCAACCTCATGTGGACCCCCGAAGCAAGTGGAGCCTTCAGACAACTGAGATGAGAACTCATGAGGACTCCGGCGTTGGGATTGCCTGACGTAACGAAGCCCTTTTGGTTGTTCTCACATGAATGATAAGGAATGGCTCTGGGGGTCCTGGCTCAACAAGGGCCATACAAAAGAACAGTAGCCTACTTCTCCAAGCAATTGGGTGAAGTAAGCAAATGATGGCCCACCTGCCTAAGGGCAGTAGCAACAATGATCATAAACATAGAAGAAGCCAGGAAATTTACAAT
>NW_020891971.1:0-1275 GCF_003945725.1 Corapipo altera
GGGACTGGGGCAGACTGGGAGGTAACTGGTGGAACTGGGATGGCCCTGGAGGGGAGTGGGAGGGACTGGAGGGAGCTGGGATGGATTTGGGGGGGGGATGGGGCTGTCCTTGGACACTGGGTTGAACTGGGAGAGGGCTGAGACAGACTGGGAGGGAACTGGGAAGTTCCCTGGGACAGACCGGGAGTGACCGGGGACCGAACTGGGCCGGGGCTGTCCCAGGTCCTCCGGGCCGCCAGGGGGCGCTGCTCCCTCCCCCGCAGGGACCTCCCAGCGCGTGTCCGGCGGCGCTTTTATTGCCCCACGTGACCCCCGTACACCCGCCACGCCCCCGAGCGCGGCCCCGCCCCCAAGCCCCAACCCCCGAGCGAGGCCCCGCCCCCAGGGTCCTCCCGGACCCCCCGATCAGGGCGGGGGGCGCAGCCCTGGGACCCCCGTCAGGGTGGGCTGTCCCAGCTGAGCCCTGGGGGTCCCCTGTCCCATCCAGGGGGGGCCCAGTGTCCCATCCGGGGGGTCCCCCTGTCCCATCCGGGGGTCCTGGCTCAGAGCAGGTTGTCACTGTCCCATCCTGGGGGTCCCACTCAGGGCGCGTTGTCACCGTCCCCCCCGGGCTCCTGGGGGTCCCAGTTCTGGTGGTCCTCGTTTGGGCGGTTTGTCCCACCCCGGGGGTCCCGTTCAGGGTGGGTTGTCCCAGTCCCGCTGGTCCCGCTCAGGTGGGGCCGTCCCGCGTCTCTCCCAGAGGTCATGGTGTCCCCGGGGGGGTCCTGGTGTCCCATGGCGGGGGTCCCGCTGTCCCATCCTGGAGGACCCGGTGTCCCTGGGGTGGTCCCGCTGTCCCATCCTGGGGGTCCCGCTGTCCCATCCTGGGGGTCCCGGTGTCCCATCCCGGGGGTCCCACTGTCCCATGGCGGGGGTCCCGCCGGTGCCGCTCAGGGCGGGTTGTCCCCGTCCCGCCCGGTGTCCCGGTGGTCGTGGTGGCCCCGCGTGGCCGCGCCGTGGCTGTGGGCCTTGCGGACGTGCCGGTACAGGTCCCCGGACTGGGTGTAGGAGCGCAGGCAGTGGCGGCACTCGTAGGGCCGCTCGCGGGTGTGGACGGTGGCGTGTCTGCGCAGGGTGTAGGAGCACGAGAACGTCTTCCCGCACGTGGGGCACGTCGGGGCCTCCTCGGCGAACAGCCCGAAGCCCCCCCGGGGCTCCAGCGGCGCCAGGAACAGGGGGGGCTCCCGCAGCGCCCCCAGAGCCGCCCCCAGCGCCGCCCCCCCCTCCCCGAATCCC
>NW_020891972.1:0-1275 GCF_003945725.1 Corapipo altera
GCTTTGTTTCTCCCTCCCGCCGTCTGCGCTCTCCCCCGCCCCCCCCGCCGCTCCGGGACCCTCGGGGCTTGCCGCTCTCAGGGAATTTAGACTTGGATTTTTGCTCCGATTCTTGGAGATTTTCATTGGAACTGGTTATTTGGTGTTGCAGCACCATCAAAATCAATCTCCAAGCAATTAATGCTTCGGCTGCGTTTTTGTCTCCTCTGTCATTTTGTTTCCATATCTGATGTCCAATTTTTTCCCAGTCCTGTATTTTTAAATCGTCCAAGACCACTTCGCTGCGGTTTTCTAGCCATTTTGCAAGCGATTTCACAGACTTTTCATCTAACGGGTGTCCATGTTCAATAATAAGGTCTTTTAGCTTGCTGTATACAAATTTTTGAGGGGTTGATAACCAGAGGCCCATTGCAAAATTACTTAGGCTTCTGTTAGTCTGCAGTTGGTTTTAAAGTTGGTGGGAGATGGGTGAGGGATCAGGAGCTTCCCCGGTGCTCACCTTTTTCGGTGCGAGGGCCGTATGCCGCAAACTGGAGTTCACCGGGAGGGACCTGCGAGACGAAACGCTTCTCTCAGCGCTGTCTGAGCCCTTTGTGGCGTGGGGTCTGTCCGACGTTGGGCGCCATGTTGTCGCAGGTCCGATAGGGAGAGGAGACAGGACACGAGGACTAGTGCAAGCAGACTTCTTTATTCAGGTGTCTGTCTGATTCTTAAAACCTCCCGCCAGGGGAAGGGGCAGAACAAAGGGTGGGCTATCAGACAGACAAACGGGGCAGCAAATCAGAACAGGGCACAGGTAAAAGGGGGAGGAGGAAGCCTGGGCATGTGCAGTTGTGCACTGTGTAGTATGGATACAGTGAAACCACATAATAACAGTCAAGTCCATATGAAAGTCCTATCGATTGCTGTATGCTTTTCTCCATGCCTGGAACTGTTCCCATCCTGAATCTTGCTTCTCTACACAACACCTGTCAATCCACTGTCCCTTTGGCTGGCTCAGAGGTTCCTGCAGTCGCTGGGTTCTTCTCTTTGTCAGCTCCAAGAAAGGAAACCAAAATCAGTGCAGGACTTTAGCAGCACATCGGCCAAAGCCCAACCATTCCAGCACTCACCATCTCCTAAGTGCTCTGAGCTCCTCCAGTCCCTGGCTCCGGCCAGAGTCTCAGCCTGCGGCTCTCCCTGCATGGCACACCTGGAAGAGGGAAAGAAAACCTTCTGTGGCATTTCTGAAAGTTCCCTGGGCCCCTGCTCCTCCTCGCTCCCTCCCCGACTCAC
>NW_020891973.1:0-1275 GCF_003945725.1 Corapipo altera
GGGTCCGACTTCCTGTGCGACCGCGGAGCCGTTCCCTGTGTGTCCCTCTTTGTCGTCAGTCCCAGGATGGTTTGTGTTGGAAGGGAACTTAAAAATCGTCTTGTTCCACCCCCTGCCATGGGCAGGGACACCTCCCACTATCCCAGGTTGCTCCAACCCGGCCTTGGACATTTCCAGGGATCCAGGGGCAGCCACAGCTTCTCTGGGAAATCCATTCCAGCCCCTCCCCACCCTCCCAGACAGCAATTCCTTCCCAATATCACATCCCTGCCCTCTGGCAGTGGGAAGCCATTCCCTGTGTCCTGTCCCTCCATCCCTTGTCCCCAGTCCCTCTCCAGCTCTCCTGGAGCCCCTTTAGGCCCTGCAAGGGGCTCTCAGGTCTCCCTGGAGCCTTCCCTTCTCCAGGGGAACATTCCCAGCCCTCCCTCTGAAAGCTCCTCAGTGTTTTTGTGAGGGAATCTGTTGATTTTCCTTCTTGGAGCCAAATGCTGAGACTCAGCTCTGTGGGGGAAAGTACATCCAATAGAAGTCCTGTGATACATCAGGAAAGGACTTGTGACACAAAGAGCTTCAGGAAATCTTGCAGCTTAGGAATTTCTCCAGGGAATACAGCATGTAGCTCATCCCAGGGGTGACAATGACTCCTCTTTTATTCTTCCTCTCAGGGAGGTGCAGAACAAGCCCTGACAGTTCATTCTGGCTCAGCACGGGAATGTTTTTAGTTCCTGATCATTTAATACTCTTGAGGTGACAGTAATATAAGTGTAATATATCTTTATATATTCCAGAGAGCAAAGTTTCTCTATCCCAAGTTGCCCAGAGAAGCTGTGGCTGCCCCTGGATCCCTGGAAGTGTCCAAGGTCAGCTTGGAGCACCCTGGGATAGTGGAAGGTGTCCCTGGGGTTGCAACTGGATGATCTTTAAGGTCCCCTCCGACCCAAACCATCCTGGGATTCCGTGATATGAGTTGCAAACGAAGCTTTTATGTTATTAATTCTTTTCCTTGTCTTCATTTTATCCCTGGGCTTCCATAGATCTGAAACTGGGCATTGCTCTTTTGGATTCTGCTTGATTTGTTGGATTCTGTGTGTGCAGATTCCCATTAACTTGGTGTTTGACTCCCCTTGCTTGTGTTGTACAAGTCCCTGGAGGGCTTTCCCAGGATTTGTGTCTCCTGGGACAAGTTCTCTGCACCTGGATGGTGGGATATTTGTGTCCAAATAACTGAGAAAGGCAAAAACTCTGATTAATTACAAGCACTGAGTCCCAGGGTCC
>NW_020891974.1:0-1275 GCF_003945725.1 Corapipo altera
CCGCCGGGGCCTCCGGGCCGCCAGGGGGCGCCCACGGGGGAGGAGCCGCATCCCAGGGACGCTCCTCGGGCGCCTCTGTGGGCGGAAATGGAGGAAAAACGTCACTTCCGGTTCACTTCCGGGTGGTTTACCGGCGACTTCCGGTCACGGGATCGAGACGTGAGGCCCAAAATCCGGGAATTGAGCCCCAAAATTGGGACCCTAACCCCCAAAATCTGAGATCTGAGCCCCGAAATCCTGGAATTTAACCCCAAAATCGGGCCCTGAAACCCCAAAATCTGAGAATTGAGCCCCAAAATCCCGGAATTGAGCCCCAAAATCCGAGAATTGAGACCCAAAATCGGGCCCTGAACCCCCAAAATTTTGGAATTGAGCCCCAAAATCGGGCCCTGAACCCGCAAAATGCAGGAATTGAGCCCCAAAACCTGGGAATTCAGACCCAAAATCCTGGAATTAAGCCCCAAAATCGGACCATGAACCCCCAAAATCCGGGAATTCAGACCCAAAATCCTGGAATTTAACCCCAAAATCCGGTTTCTGAACCCCAAAATCGAGGCCTGGACCCCAAAATCTGGGAATTGAGCCCCAAAAATCGAGCCCTTGACTCCAAAATTTTGGAATTTAACCCCAAAATCGGGCCCTGAACCCCCCAAAAATTTCTGACCATTTCTGGCCCCTCCCACTTTGGCCCCGCCCCTTCCCCCCAATACCGGAAGTGGTGGCCGTGATCCTCAAGGGGGCGCTGTCACCGCGAGCGTTGCGGGCGTGGACGATGACGTCATAGGGCGTGGCCGGAAGCAACCCTCCCAGGGTGAGGGCGTGGCCGGAAGTGACCAATGCGGCGGTGGGGGGAGGGGCACCGGGACCTTCCACCCTGCGGGGGGGGGGGGGGGGGCCAAAAAAAGGGGGGGGGGGGGAAAAAACTCGGGGGGAGGGGCCACAAATGAGGGGGAGGGGCAACGGAGGAACCCGGAAGTGATGGGAAAAAGCCCCCCAAAAAACCGCGCCGGAAGTGCTCCCTTCCAGACCGGAAGTGATGTTGTTTTGACCGGAAGTTGTGCTGTATACACCGGAAGTGGTGGGATTGGCACCGGAAGTAGTGCATAAGGCACCAAAAGTGGTAGGATTTGTACCGGAAGTGGTACGGATTGCACCGGAAGTGGTGGGATGGTACAGGAAGTGGTGCACATTTCACCAAAAGTGGTGCGAATTGCATCGGAAGTGGTGTATTTACACCGGAAGTGGTGCGATTCGCACCGGAAGTGACTCTTTCGA
>NW_020891975.1:0-1275 GCF_003945725.1 Corapipo altera
CAGTTAATTAGCCCAGAATGTCCGGGATTCATGTTAATAATTAATTAGCTCATAATGAGTGAGGATAAATAATTAACAGTTAATTAACCCATAATGTCCGGGATTCATGGTAATAATTAATTAACTCATAATGAGTGAGGGTAAATCATTAACAGTTAATTAGCCCATAATGTTTGGGATTCACGTTAATAATTAATTAGCTCATAATGAAAGAGGGTAAATAATTAACACTTAATTAGCCCATAATGTCCGGGATTCATGTTAATAATTAATTAACTCATAATGAACGAGGGTAAATAATTAACAGTTAATTAGCCCATAATGTTTGGGATTCATGGTAATAATTAATTAGCTCATAATGGCCTCGGGTAAAATGCGTTTGTCCCTAATTAATCCGTCGATTAATTAATCTAATTAATCCCTGGGTTCCCATCAAATCCCAAATGGTCCCCGAGTTCAAATCCCAAATAATCCCAAAAAAACCATCCCCAAAAATCCCAAATAATCCCGAAAAAATCAGCTGGAAAATGGAGAAAATCCCAAATAATCCCAAAAAACCATCCCCAAAAATTCCAAATAATCCCCCAAAAAATCATCCAGAAATGCAGAAAATCCTCCCAAAAAATCATCCCCAAAAATCCCAAATAATCCCCCCAAAAAATCACCCGGAAATGCAGAAAATCCTAAATAATTTCCCCCCAAAATTCCCCAAAAGTCCCAAATAATCCCCCCCAAAAAATCCTCCGAAAATGTAGAAAATCCAAAAAAATTCGTTTTAATAAAAAAATCCCCAAAACTCCCCAAAAAATCCACAAAAAATCATCAATAAACAGAAAATCCCAAATAATCCCAAAAAATCATACCCGAAAATCCCAAATAATCCCCAAAAAATCATCCAGAAATGCAGAAAATCCCAAATAATCCCCAAAAAAATCCCCAAAAATCCCAAATAATCCCCTCAAAAAATCACCTTAAAATGCAGAAAATCCCAAATAATCCTAAAAAATCATCCAAAAAAATCTCAAATAATCCCCAAAAAAATCATCCAGAAATGTAGAAAATCCCCAAAAAATCATCCCCAAAAATCCCAAATAATCCCAAAAAATCATCCCCAAAAATCCCAAATAATCCCCCCAAAAAATCATCCAAAAATTCAGAAAAAAACCCAAAATTCCGTTTAATTAAAAAGTCCCCCCAAACCCCCAAATAATCCCCCAAAAATTTCCAATTGGTCCCAGAATTCCCTGGTTTCCCTGATGACATCACAGCGTCCCC
>NW_020891976.1:0-1274 GCF_003945725.1 Corapipo altera
TGCCCATTAATTTAAATAATTGCATTTTTGTATATGGTGAAGATTCCTTAGGACCTTAGACAAGTGTAGAGCATCATGGCTGTCATGGCTTCTTCTGGCTTCCCATTCTTATCCCTATCCTCATACCTTCCCTTTCCATGCCATTCAGGGCATTTACACATTATGGTTGATAGATTTCTTTACTCTTTTTTCCATATACCTGCTTTCCTTATTGTTTTTAGTTTTACAAGTGTGTAGGTTACCTACCAGTAATTACAATTCTTTGAGGTGTGTAGACCATACACACATTTCTATCCTGCTAGGCCTTCCCATCTTCAAGCCTTTTGAGACATGGTTTGTATCTCTGAAAATGAAAAGAGAATTGGATTGGCTTGAATGTAGGGATTCATATTACAGGAAAAGTGCTGCAAAGCATTCTGGGACTTGTAGTTCCAAGTACTCTATCTGACATGTGCAGTGGAGTACCCTAGTGTGATTGAGAGATCACGATTTAAACATTGTATTTAAGCAACTGTTCTTTTGTAACAAAGCTAATTCAAACCGCACCTCATGTAGTTCGAGTTTGTGCCAAAACAAGTACCACAAATGCGGCCGAACAGGGACATTCAACAGGCATCTAGCACACCTGAAGTCAGACTTTTCTCCAAATCTGCAGTATAGTATAGTCTTTTTTTTCCCCTGCATGTCCTGTTTAGATGGCTAGAAGAAACCAAGAAACTTATTAAATTAAAACCGTGGAAACAAAGAGTAGGAATTGACTTTTTCTGTCCTATTATTTGTAATTTCATTTTGGTGGTTCAGCAACAGTAAGGTAATTTATAGACTGCAGAATTCTTTTGGGGAGGGGGGCAGGGCGATGATAAATTTCATTTTTATTTTTTTTTTAACCTTTTTAATGAAAAGCAAATAAATTCTCCTCTTTCTCCTTCTCCCATGCAGAAATGTGGTGCTGCTCACAGCTTTTCTGAAGCCAGCAGTGTGGATGCAGCTGTTGGTCTGGAGAGGTTTTCCCAGACTAAAAACTCACACCTGCCTAAGGACTGCTTTGGAGAAAGTAGGAATCTTTTCTGTATTGTGCTAACACCAAATGAACCAGTGTTAAATAATATCACTTGGAACATGTCCAAATTAGCAGAATCTGTTTTCCTGCTCATCCCAGTGTTGGCATCTGCCTTTGATTACCTGACCATCTCCTTAGACTCCATTGAGTCTCATGCTTCAATCCTGCTGCCTTTACAGATTCATGGAGAGTGTTTCTGGTGCAAAGCAGTGAA
>NW_020891977.1:0-1274 GCF_003945725.1 Corapipo altera
TGCCTTGAACTGGATAAATTATTCAGTGTGACTACTCTTTGTAACAGTCATAGTTTAGCAAGGACTCTGGGTGAGTTAGAGCCAAGAGGTGTCAATATAATGTACAAAGAAAAAGCTGAAAAATAAAATCACAGGGCCTTATCGAACAAAAAAACTCAACCAACCAACCAAAAAGCACACATATTCTGCTAAGAACAATTTATCCAAATGGTTATTAGGAAAACAAAGTATTAGAAACACAGCTAGCACAAAAAAAAAGCACAAACACCTTACTTCGTTCCATTTTACACCCAAACCCCAGTTTCTGTACTGTTTCACTTACAGAAAAAACAATGTAAGCAATAGGTCGGTTTTATTCTTTTCCTCTTTGGCCTGCTCTGCATGTGCTCATTCTCACAGATCTCTCTCTCTCTTCTTCATTATTTATGTTTCAGCTCTACATGCCCTGGAAGGGTGGACTGGCTCAAAACAACCAGGTGGGAAGTGTGTTTGGGGGAACAGGTTGAGCTCTGTACAGGTGGGACGGTCACTGCTCCGCCCTGCCCTCTGTGAGCCTCAGTCAGCCTCTGCTCCGGTCCAGAATGGCAGAGACTGACCCTGGGGCTGCCCCAAAATGGCAGAGACTGACCCAGGGGCTGCCCCAAAATGGCGGGGACTGACCCAGGGGCTGCCCCAAAATGGCAGGGACCAACCCAGGGGCTGCCCCAAAATGGTGGGGACCGACCCAGGGGCTGCCCCAAAATGGCGGGGACTGACCCAGGGGTGCCCCAAAATGGCGGGGACTGACCCAGGGGTGCCCCAAAATGGCGGGGACTGACCCAGGGGTGCCCCAAAATGGCGGGGACTGACCCAGGGCTGCCCCAAAATGGCGGGGACTTTTACATAACCACACGTCACCCATTCCGGGCCAGATCCCAACATAACCCTGCAGCCGTGAGACCATATGTCCCAGTGTCCCACTCAGAGAGCACTACGGGATGGTTAGAAAAGCCAAATAAAGGCACAGGAGAGTTAATAAGGAAATTCAGACATTGCCAGTAACAACAGTTGAGGGACAGAAACACCATGTTTGCATTTAGTCAGTATTTTGTGGGTTTGCATTAAAAGGAGATAATTAATTAAAAGATATCAAGCATGTTATAGAACTTCCAACATGGTAAATTCCTGTTAGATGATTTTCAATTAAAAAAACCCATGAAGTTAACCCACACTGTTATGATTTACAATTTAATTCTCCATTTTCTGAGGAGAGGGAGTTTCCTTCTGAATCCTAA
>NW_020891978.1:0-632 GCF_003945725.1 Corapipo altera
CCTGAGCCCCCATTTGTGTCCCTGAGCTCCCGTTTGTGTCCCTGAGCCCCCATTTGTGTCCCTGAGCTCCCGTTTGTGTCCCTGAGCTCTCGTTTGTGTCCCTGAGCTCCCGTTTGTGTTCCCGGTTCCTGAGCTCTCGTTTGTCTCCCCGAATCCTGAGCTCCCTTTGTGTCCCTGAGCTCCCGTTTGTGTCCCTGAGCCCCCGTTTGTGTCCGTCCTGGTGGGACCGAACCCCAAACTCAGGGGAGTGTTGAAGTGGGGACGGTCACTGACAGCGCCGGACGAGCGGGGAATGACTTCACCTCGATTGCCTTCGTTCAGCTTCTTTCGTGTGCCCCCCACGAGACCCTCCCGGTGCCCTGAGGAACCTCCAGTTCCCCCATTTCCCCCACAAATCCCTCCCGTCACCCCTCAAATCCCCCCATTTCCCCTCAGACTTCCCCATTTCCCCTCAATTCCCCCTCAATTCCTCCTCAAATCTCCTCATTTCCCTTCAGATTCCCCCTCAATTCCTCCTTAAATCCCCTCATTTCCCCCTCAAATCCCCCCATTTCCCCTCAGATTCCCCCCATTCCCCCTCAATTCCCCCTCAAATGCCCCCATTTCCCTGCAATTCTCCCTCAAATCCCTCC
>NW_020891978.1:642-1274 GCF_003945725.1 Corapipo altera
CCTGAGCCCCCATTTGTGTCCCTGAGCTCCCGTTTGTGTCCCTGAGCCCCCATTTGTGTCCCTGAGCTCCCGTTTGTGTCCCTGAGCTCTCGTTTGTGTCCCTGAGCTCCCGTTTGTGTTCCCGGTTCCTGAGCTCTCGTTTGTCTCCCCGAATCCTGAGCTCCCTTTGTGTCCCTGAGCTCCCGTTTGTGTCCCTGAGCCCCCGTTTGTGTCCGTCCTGGTGGGACCGAACCCCAAACTCAGGGGAGTGTTGAAGTGGGGACGGTCACTGACAGCGCCGGACGAGCGGGGAATGACTTCACCTCGATTGCCTTCGTTCAGCTTCTTTCGTGTGCCCCCCACGAGACCCTCCCGGTGCCCTGAGGAACCTCCAGTTCCCCCATTTCCCCCACAAATCCCTCCCGTCACCCCTCAAATCCCCCCATTTCCCCTCAGACTTCCCCATTTCCCCTCAATTCCCCCTCAATTCCTCCTCAAATCTCCTCATTTCCCTTCAGATTCCCCCTCAATTCCTCCTTAAATCCCCTCATTTCCCCCTCAAATCCCCCCATTTCCCCTCAGATTCCCCCCATTCCCCCTCAATTCCCCCTCAAATGCCCCCATTTCCCTGCAATTCTCCCTCAAATCCCTCC
>NW_020891979.1:0-1273 GCF_003945725.1 Corapipo altera
TTTCTTTTCCCCCCATTTATTTCTTTTCCCCCCATTTATTTCTTTTTCCCCCATTTATTTCTTTCCCCCCATTTTTCTTCCAATTTTTCCCCCCCATTTATTTCTCTCCCCTCATTTCTTTTCACATTTCTCTATATTTTCCTATATTATTTTTCCCATATTATTTTTCCCATATTTTTACACACACACTTAAAAGGTTTTCCAGCTGATTCATGGCTTGCTCAGCCAACACCACACTGTGGTTGACACTCAAATGATCTCAAAGTCTTTTGTGGCTGTGGGGAAAAATTAAGGAACAAATGGATTTTTAAGGAGAAAAATTATAATATTCTCTAAGTTTGAAAGTTGCCTTCAGTGGAAACTCCCTGGTGAGGTGTAATGGTTGTTTGGAAAAGGGATGCTGGGATTTAGGGTTTTTTGGGGGGAGGGAGCTTAAGGAAAAGGTGGAAAACCTTGTTCCCCATCACTTGGATCTGTGGTGATTCCAGAACTAATTGGGGAACAGGATCCACTCCCAGAGGCATCTCTGCTGCTCCACATCCCTGCTGGGGCAGAACTGGGTGGAGAGGAGGATTTACATGTCAAAACAAGGTTCAGGAATGACAGGAGCTGTTCCTTCCCTCTTCCAGGGGTTTAAAGGCTTCCCCTGCTCCATCACTCGCTCCTGGCAAAGGTCCAGGGAGCTTTTTGTGGCTTTTTTGTCTGCTCAGGGGGATGATTATGATGTGGTTTTGAAATGAAAATGAAAATCAGGAAGCTTTTCAAACTCCTCTAAACCCACCTGGCTCAGCACAGTCGCTCTGCAGTTGTTAATCCGGGGGGGGGGGGTTTTTTGTGGGGGGTGTTTCTCTATTTTTTGGTCCTTACAATGAACCCTGATGCAATGTGTGTTCCTGGAGCAGCGAGGCTGAACTCAGGGGAAATAAAATCCCTGTTTTCTTGGTGTGTTCCAGGCCTTCTCCAGCCTTGCTGAAGCTGCCTATGAAGCTGCAGATGTGGCTGATGATCAGGAAGAACCAGCAACCTACTGCTTGTCCTCCTCCTTCGAGCTGATCGTGCAGAAACTTCTGGAGACTGCAGACAGGTACCAATCTCTTCTGGTTTTACTTCAAATATCTCCTTTTTTTTTTATCTTGAAGCTCTTTTTTTGCCTTGAGTCTCTCCTGTTTTCCTTTGAATCTCCTGTTTTTCAGTCTCTCCTGTTTTCACTTTGAATCTCTCCTGTTTTTTACTTTGAATCTCTCCTGGTTTTACTTTGAATCTCTCCTGGTTT
>NW_020891980.1:0-1273 GCF_003945725.1 Corapipo altera
TTTCTTTTCCCCCCATTTATTTCTTTTCCCCCCATTTATTTCTTTTTCCCCCATTTATTTCTTTCCCCCCATTTTTCTTCCAATTTTTCCCCCCCATTTATTTCTCTCCCCTCATTTCTTTTCACATTTCTCTATATTTTCCTATATTATTTTTCCCATATTATTTTTCCCATATTTTTACACACACACTCAAAAGGATTTCCAGCTGATTCATGGCTTGCTCAGCCAACACCACACTGTGGTTGACACTCAAATGATCTCAAAGTCTTTTGTGGCTGTGGGGAAAAAATTAAGGAACAAATGGATTTTTAAGGAGAAAAATTATAATATTCTCTGAGTTTAAAAGTTGCCTTCAGTGGAAACTCCCTGGTGAGGTGTAATGGTTGTTTGGAAAAGGGATACTGGGATTTAGGGGTTTTTTTTGGGAGGCAGCTTAAGGAAAAGGTGGAAAACCTCGTTCCCCATCACCTGGATCTGTGGTGATTCCAGAACTAATTGGGGAGCAGGATCCACTCCCAGAGGCATCTCTGCTGCTCCACATCCCTACTGGGGCAGAATTGAGTGGAGAGGAGGATTTACATGTCAAAACAAGGTTCAGGAATGACAGGAGCTGTTCCTTCCCTCTTCCAGGGGTTTAAAGGCTTCCCCTGCTCCATCACTCGCTCCTGGCAAAGGTCCAGGGAGCTTTTTGTGGCTTTTTTGTCTGCTCAGGGGGATGATTATGATGTGGTTTTGAAATGAAAATGAAAATCAGGAAGCTTTTCAAACTCCTCTAAACCCACCTGGCTCAGCACAGTCGCTCTGCAGTTGTTAATCCGGGGGGGGGGGGTTTTTTGTGGGGGGTGTTTCTCTATTTTTTGGTCCTTACAATGAACCCTGATGCAATGTGTGTTCCTGGAGCAGCGAGGCTGAACTCAGGGGAAATAAAATCCCTGGGTTTTGGTGTGTTCCAGGCCTTCTCCAGCCTTGCTGAAGCTGCCTATGAAGCTGCAGATGTGGCTGATGATCAGGAAGAACCAGCAACCTACTGCTTGTCCTCCTCCTTCGAGCTGATTGTGCAGAAACTTCTGGAGACTGCAGACAGGTACCAATCTCTTCTGGTTTTACTTCAAATATCTCCTTTTTTTTTTATCTTGAAGCTCTTTTTTTGCCTTGAGTCTCTCCTGTTTTCCTTTGAATCTCCTGTTTTTCAGTCTCTCCTGTTTTCACTTTGAATCTCTCCTGTTTTTTACTTTGAATCTCTCCTGGTTTTACTTTGAATCTCTCCTGGTTT
>NW_020891981.1:0-1273 GCF_003945725.1 Corapipo altera
GGTCAGGTTGGACATCAGGAAGGAATGTTTTCCATGGAGAGGGATCAGCCATTGGAATGGGCTGCCCAGGGAGGGGGTGGATTCTCCGTCCCTGGAGGTGTTTAAGGACAGACTGGATGTGGCATCAGTGCCATGGGCTGGGAACCACGGCGGGGTTGGAGCGAGGGTTGGACTGGATGATCTCGGAGGGCTTTTCCAACCTGGCTGATTCTGGGATTCTGTGATTCTATGACAACGTCGAATCTGTATCTGAGCTACAATTACAGTGTGCACTTAGGCCAACTCCAGCTTTCCATGTTAATGTGCCTGTGAGATGTCACCTGGATTTTACGCCTTTCCCACATCATTTCATCTCAAATCTGCAACACAAATTGTCAAATACAAGGGGAGCTTTACAGCCTTCAGGAAAATCCGAGGGGGAGTTTACACGCTGCCGATCATCTCCTGAATATTCCGATGGATTGACATCATATGTGTACATTCAATGCCGTGCTCCGGGTGTGATTATTTTAATATCTCCCTAAAAATCGAGGAGTTTGGGCTTCACCTGAGCCACGGACTTCTCTTGGCTCCAAGCTGAGGTTCATCACGGGACACATTTAATTGCTCCATCGGAGCCGGCGTGTTGATACCCGACATCTGACGCGCGAAAGTTCGGGGACGCCAATCGGGCCCCGCGCAGATGCCGCTCTGCAGAACGTTCCCAGACAGCCTCCATCTGTCAGAGATGGAAAGGTTTGCTCCCCATCAATAATTCACCTCCTTCCCTCCGCGTTTCCGGCGCTCCAGTCGGAATTTTTAATGTCAGGCACCGCCCTGGACAGACAGGCGACGCCTCATCTGCATTCCCGGCTTTCGTGCCCCTTTGGCAGCTGAGGAATCATCATCTCTCCCTTTGAGGATTTGGGTTTTTACTGCAAAAATCACAGCTCTCCTTTAGGGACAGCTCATCTCATTCCAGGCTGGAGGTCAGTGGATAATTATGACAGTCGTATTTTGGTATCCAAATTCCAACTCAGGTGGGCCAAAAGCTTTCAGATGGACCCAAGGAAAGCTCGTGGGGAACTATTGAGGTGGTTGAATCCCCCAAAATAGGATGTTGCTGCATCCACTGGGGGGGTTGAATCCCAAAGTAGGATGTTACTGCATCTAATGGGGTGGCTGAATCCCCAAAATACCCAAAATAGGATGTTACTGCATCTAATGGGGTGACTGAATCCCCAAAGAGGATGTTACTGCATCTAATGGGGTGGCTGAATCCCCCAAATCCCCC
>NW_020891982.1:0-1273 GCF_003945725.1 Corapipo altera
GGGGGATTTGGGGGATTCAGCCACCCCATTAGATGCAGTAACATCCTCTTTGGGGATTCAGTCACCCCATTAGATGCAGTAACATCCTATTTTGGGTATTTTGGGGATTCAGCCACCCCATTAGATGCAGTAACATCCTACTTTGGGATTCAACCCCCCCAGTGGATGCAGCAACATCCTATTTTGGGGGATTCAACCACCTCAATAGTTCCCCACGAGCTTTCCTTGGGTCCATCTGAAAGCTTTTGGCCCACCTGAGTTGGAATTTGGATACCAAAATACGACTGTCATAATTATCCACTGACCTCCAGCCTGGAATGAGATGAGCTGTCCCTAAAGGAGAGCTGTGATTTTTGCAGTAAAAACCCAAATCCTCAAAGGGAGAGATGATGATTCCTCAGCTGCCAAAGGGGCACGAAAGCCGGGAATGCAGATGAGGCGTCGCCTGTCTGTCCAGGGCGGTGCCTGACATTAAAAATTCCGACTGGAGCGCCGGAAACGCGGAGGGAAGGAGGTGAATTATTGATGGGGAGCAAACCTTTCCATCTCTGACAGATGGAGGCTGTCTGGGAACGTTCTGCAGAGCGGCATCTGCGCGGGGCCCGATTGGCGTCCCCGAACTTTCGCGCGTCAGATGTCGGGTATCAACACGCCGGCTCCGATGGAGCAATTAAATGTGTCCCGTGATGAACCTCAGCTTGGAGCCAAGAGAAGTCCGTGGCTCAGGTGAAGCCCAAACTCCTCGATTTTTAGGGAGATATTAAAATAATCACACCCGGAGCACGGCATTGAATGTACACATATGATGTCAATCCATCGGAATATTCAGGAGATGATCGGCAGCGTGTAAACTCCCCCTCGGATTTTCCTGAAGGCTGTAAAGCTCCCCTTGTATTTGACAATTTGTGTTGCAGATTTGAGATGAAATGATGTGGGAAAGGCGTAAAATCCAGGTGACATCTCACAGGCACATTAACATGGAAAGCTGGAGTTGGCCTAAGTGCACACTGTAATTGTAGCTCAGATACAGATTCGACGTTGTCATAGAATCACAGAATCCCAGAATCAGCCAGGTTGGAAAAGCCCTCCGAGATCATCCAGTCCAACCCTCGCTCCAACCCCGCCGTGGTTCCCAGCCCATGGCACTGATGCCACATCCAGTCTGTCCTTAAACACCTCCAGGGACGGAGAATCCACCCCCTCCCTGGGCAGCCCATTCCAATGGCTGATCCCTCTCCATGGAAAACATTCCTTCCTGATGTCCAACCTGACC
>NW_020891983.1:0-408 GCF_003945725.1 Corapipo altera
CCCCCCCCCCACCCTCCCCGGCGCGGGGTCCTCGCACACGCGTGTGCCCCTCTGGCTCGACAAGGGAGAGGGAGGGGGCTGCAGGGGGGTGGGCAGCACCCTCTGACCTCCCCAGACCACCCCCCGCTGCCCACCCCGCCTGCAACACGCTCCCAAGCCGGGGGGTCACCCCGCACCCCCTCCCCGCGCCCCGGGGGTCCCGGATCCCCCCAGATCCCGGGTGGGTCCCACCGAGGGGGGGGTGTGTGTGTGTGGGGGGGGGTTCCCCCTCAAACGCTCGTACGGGGCCAACCCCGCGGCCGCATCGGTGCAACCGGGAGGGGCGGGGGGTTCCCAAGGATCGGGGCGGGGGGTGCTGCGGGTGGGCGATCGCCCACGGCCCCACGGCAGAGGTGGCGACGCGCGTGG
>NW_020891983.1:1011-1273 GCF_003945725.1 Corapipo altera
CCCCCCCCCCACCCTCCCCGGCGCGGGGTCCTCGCACACGCGTGTGCCCCTCTGGCTCGACAAGGGAGAGGGAGGGGGCTGCAGGGGGGTGGGCAGCACCCTCTGACCTCCCCAGACCACCCCCCGCTGCCCACCCCGCCTGCAACACGCTCCCAAGCCGGGGGGTCACCCCGCACCCCCTCCCCGCGCCCCGGGGGTCCCGGATCCCCCCAGATCCCGGGTGGGTCCCACCGAGGGGGGGGTGTGTGTGTGTGGGGGGGGG
>NW_020891984.1:0-1273 GCF_003945725.1 Corapipo altera
GCCCGGCTGGCAAAAGGGCCCGGGGGGTTGGGATTGGGAAGGGGCTGGGAGCGGGATGAGCCGCTGGGATTCTACCCCTGAGCTCCGGGACGGCTCCTTCCTCACCCTCTGCCTCTTCCCTCTGCTCCGCACCTGCCAAATCCATCCCTTTGGAATTTAGTTCTCCTCTAGCTTTTTTTTCCCTGTTTCTCTTTTTTTTCCTCCCCTCCCCCCGTTTTTTCCCCTGTTTTTTTTTCCCCCTGTCTTTTTTCCCTTTTTTTTTTTAATTTTTTTTTTTCTTTTCTTGATTTTTCCTGTTTGGTTTTTTCTCCTGTACTTTTCCGGTGGATTTTCTTTTTGGTTTTGTTTTTCCTCTCCTTTCTTTTTCTTGTTTTTCCCTCTTCTCCCCGTTCCTTTTTTTATTATATTTTTCTTTTTTTTGTTTTTCCTTTTATTTTTTTGTTTTTCCTTTTTTCTTTATACTTTTATTCTCTTTTTTTCTATTTTCTTTCCCCCTGTTTTCATTTTTCCTTTTTTCTTTTTTCCTCTCTTTTTTTTTTCCTTTTTTTCCTCATTTTCCTTTTCTCCTGCTTTCTTTTCCCCTATTTTCTTTTTTATCTTTTTCCCCTTTTTTCCTTTCTTCTTTTTTCCTTTTTTTTCCTTTTTCCCCGTTTTCTTTTCCCCTTGTTTTCTCTTTCCCTATTTTTTCCCATTTCCTTTTTTCCTCTTTTCCCCATTTCCTCTCTTCTTTTTTCTTTTCTTCCTTTTTTCCCATTTCCTCTCTCCCTTTTTTCCTCTCTCTGTTTTTTCCTTTTTTCCTCTTTTTCCCCATTTTCTGTTTCTTTTTTCTTTTCTCCCCCCCATTTTTCGCCATTTTCTTTATTTCCTCTTTTCCCTTTCCCCTCCTTTTCCTCCCCTTCTTTATTTCCTTTCCCCCTTTCCCTCCTCCCCCTCCCAACCCCGTCATTCCCAGTCCTTCCCTCGCTGTCCCTGCGAGGATTTGGCTCCTGGGCGAGGACCCTTCCAGAGTTTTCCCTGCAAATTCCATCCCCAGCCGCTCCTCCCTTTGATTTTCCTTCCCCGGGAGCCCCAAGAATTCCCGGGACAGGTTTTATCCCCAACCACCCGCGGGCAAACTTCACCTCCGGGGGGGCTGCTGGGGTTGATTTTTTTTCTTTCCTCTCCATTTTTAAGAATTTAATGGAAAAGAAAGGAAAATGTAACAGATGCGTTGGCTCCGAGCCCGCTGGATATTCCAGGCTGGAAGGGATCTCCAGCTCTGGGAGCTCTTCCC
>NW_020891985.1:0-1273 GCF_003945725.1 Corapipo altera
CGGGGTGTCTCACTTGGGGTCAGCCTGGAACTGCTCTGCCCTGCTCCATGGATCAGTGGGTAGATAGAATATTGCTCAGAGTCTCCCATCAGCATGTCAGTTACCTCAGTCAGTGGAGCCGATGGGTGTACGGTCCTGCCGGATGGAGCGGGTGTACATAACTGGTGTGCCATCGTTATAGCCGAGTGTTGTGGAGCTGATGGTACTTGGACAGCGGGGCCTCGCAGCTGGGTTGTCATTTGTATTCTTGTAGGCTGCGGTCAGAGTTCTGACTCGCTCAGTGGAAATGAGTTAAGTGGTTAAGGTCTCGGTGATCATGTGGGTGACCTGAGTAACCCTTTGTTTTTTGTTGGTTTTTTTTTCAGATAAGCGGACACAATGTACCCCAGACGGAGAGAAGTTGAAGCAACCTGCCAAGAAGGTTGTATTAGGTGTTGGATGAAGGATGTCAGTTTTAGCCACAGGAGTCCTTTATCTTGTGCCTTTTTGTTCTTTATTTTCCAGATGGGGCCCAATCGGTCTCGAGGGGTAGCGGCTGAGCAGGGAGACGAGTGAGGTGAGAATTTTACTCCCCAGCCGAATTTGGAGTTAGTTTGAGGATGTTGTCTGTGTGGTCAATCTGTGCATCTATGTTGTAGCTGTTTAATTGTTTTTCCAGGCGATACACAACCCTTTGCCCGTCTGATGAAGGTGCCGAAGGTCCATCCTATAAGAGATCAAGCTGAAGGAACTGAGATAGGCAGTATGTCAGCACAAACCTCCACGTCCATGTTGTCTCGCAGCGGCCGTCTGTCCACTTCAGGGTGTGTAGCAACGCTTCGGCCTGGAGTCTGATGGTGTTTAGAAGTTTTTGGCTTTGCTTGTGAGCCATCCCTAAATGTTTGAGAACGCACTGTTTGAGCCTTTACCCCTTTCATTTGCAGGGGAGGCCTTGGGAGCAGCTGAAGAGAGAGGAGCCTTCTAGGTGAGTCGGGGAGGCAGCAGGAGGAGCAGGGATCCACTGCAGCTTCAGAAATGCCCTCTAATTTTGTCCCTCACTCGCTCAGGTATCCCAGAAGATGACAGCACATTGTCCATGTCTGTTCAGAGCCAGTGACATGAGGACCTGCCTGGGTGACGGTGAGTAGAGGGATCATGGAGGTTGGGGTCACATGCCACACTACTCAGATCTTGAGTCTGGTTTTCTTTCTCGCAGTTGACTGCTAGTGGTCTCCCGATGGCAGGAACCTCTGAGCCAGCCCAGGTGCCCCTCCTCTGCATCAAAGATGGATTC
>NW_020891986.1:0-1273 GCF_003945725.1 Corapipo altera
TCGTGTTCAATAAACTATTCCATTTCCCCCATACTGGAATCGTGTCTAGTTTTTATTTTTCAGACCGTCACTGTGGTCCTATTTTGGGGAGATTTCTGTGAGTTTGTGGTCATTTTTTGGGGAGATTTGGGTGAGTTTCTGGTCATTTCTTTGGGGAGATTTGTGTCAGTTTCCTTTCATTTTTGGTGTGATTTGGGTGAGTTTCTGGTCATGTTTTAGGGAGATTTCTCTTAGTTTCTGGTCATTTCTTGGGGAGATCTGTGTGAGTTTCTGGTCATATTTTGAGGAGATTTGGGTGAGTTTGTGGTCATTTTTTGGGGAGATTTTTGTGAGTTTCTAGTCATTTTTGGGGAAGATTTGGGTGAGTTTGTGGTCATTTTTTGGGGGAGATTTTTTTCAGTCTGTCACTTTCTGTTTACAGCCCTGCATCCCAACTGCCGACCCGACTTTGAAAATTGCCTTCGGACAAAGATTCCTCCCACAGCAATGATGCCAGCACGGAAACTCTTTCTCCCCCTTGAGTCTTCAGGCTGACAAACCAACTGCACCACAAAGTCAAAGCTCGCAGGCTTTCTTTCCTGGGGATAAGGGCTGTTGTTTCCTGTTTTCAGATATGCCTCCCAACTGACAGTCCGACAGTATTGTATGTAAAATTGCATACAATAAAGATTCCTCCCACACCAAAGGGACCAGCACAGAAAGTTCTGGCTCCCCATGGAGTCTCCAGGTTGACAAACCAACTGCACCACAAAGCCAAAGCTTCCAGATTTCTCTTTTGCTGGCAGGGGGAGACTCCTGAATTTTCCTTCAGGGCACATGCTTTTGAGCATGGTCGATGGGTACGCGAAGCATAACATCCCTCTGGGCTCAGAAGCCTGGGTCAGCTTCTCCTGACCTGTTCTGGGGAGCATCCCTGCTGGCAGCAGGAGCACTTGTGCTGGTGACAAAGACCACTTGGGTTTTTGTCAGGGGCTGTGGCGAGGCAGTGCATGGGGAAGCACCTTCCCCAGAGAAAGCTTGGACGTGGCATGGAATCTACCACCTGCTTTGAACTGCATGGAGATGCAGCCTCTGTGAGAAGAGCTCTGCTGTGTCCCTCCTCCTGCTCCTCTTGCTCAGAGGAGCGGGGAACAGCCTGTCACATCTGTAGCAGGTTGAGGGGCACTCAGATGCAGGACTTCATGGAATTAAACAAACCCTGGGATATCTTTGGAACTTCAGGGAAGCAAAGAGGTAAAACAAAAGAATTAAACCCAATGACCAGAAACCATTG
>NW_020891987.1:0-1273 GCF_003945725.1 Corapipo altera
CTTTTACACTACCCTCTGTCAATAATGCAGAACCTGCAAAGCGATATGAATGGAAGGGTTTGCCTCAGGGGATGAAAAATTCACCCACTATTTGCCAGTGGTATGTTGCAAAGGCTTTAACTCCTGTGAGAATCCAGTTCCCGAAATGGTACTGTTTCCATTTTATGGATGATATTCTGTTCTCAGCTGAGCAAAGAGAAACATTGCCTGCAGTTGCAAATGCAGCTAAAGAATCACTTCAGTCTTTTGGCCTTGTCATTGCACCAGAGAAAATACAAAGTGCAGAACCTTGGAAATATCTGGGCCTCCTTGTCACTAAAAGAACAGTAAGGCCTCAGCCTATTCAGTTACAATTGCCTATCAATACCCTAACTGATGTTCAGAAATTAGCAGGTTTGTTAAATTGGTTACGCCCTTATTGGGGGTTGACAAATTTGCAACTGCAACCTCTTTTTGCACTGCTCAAACATTCCACAGATCCACTGGAACCACGATCCTTAACTCAGGAAGCAGTTCAAATCATTTGGCAGATAGAAACATTTTTAACAGAACGATTTGTTTCTCGCATTGATTTGTCTCAAATTGTTCAGCTTTTTGTTCTCATAGATCAGAACTCCCCCTGTGGGATCCTTGAGTTTCCCCCTGGATTCTCATTTTCCTGCTCTCTTTTTGCATTTTTCCTCATTAGTGTCATGTCAACCCGTGACCGCTCCTGCTCCCGTTCAGGTACAGGTGTCTGGACAGTGGTCCTGCCCTAATCAACTGATAACCTGGGGAAGGGGTTATGCTTGTGTCTCTGTCGACGATGGACCACAGTGGGTTCCTGCTTGGTGCATGCGTCCCTTTTTTGCCTCGAGGGAACCGGCCGTGATGACTCCTACGCGGAACAGCTTGAACAACTCAGCCCGTGGAACAGCCACAACGTCTGGGTGACCCTGATGAAAGCACTGAACCAGACTACCTTCTGTGCCTCCTTGACAAAACCAGAGCTACCTTTTCACACATGCCTTGTTGGGGCACCTCTAAATAACTCTGATGCAGTGAAACTTGTTTCTAATGTTACACACAAAGCCCTGGGTTCATCCAGACTCCTTCTGGGTGATGTGTTGGACCACAGAACTGCCCTTGGAGGGAAATTCTTTTCTCCTCGTAGCAACCTGGACCTCCCCAGCTGCACTTGCCATTAATTCTTTCTTTCTCGTGCTGTTTTCTGCTACAACAAAAGCCCCTCTCTGAAGCGACTCTTCAAGCACTCCCAGGGTTCTTCTCTGCT
>NW_020891988.1:0-1273 GCF_003945725.1 Corapipo altera
CATTCAACCAGAAGAACTGGACATTTTAGGGACATTAACTGCAACTCAATGCTTTTACCTAAACTATACGTCAGGTACCAAGGTTAATGAAGGAGGAGTTGACATTTTTCCTAGAGATATATACCAGAATGCATCAGTTTGGTGCAATGAGACTCTGGAAAAACAATTTATTCCTGGATCCGATGCGGTTGGTCTCCCAAATGATCTGTTTCTCATTTGTGGACAAAGAGCATGGAAAAGTATTCCGGGAAAGGCTGTAGGAAGCCCTTGTACCTTTGGACAATTAACCTTTTTTCATCCACACAGCGTAACCTTGCCTAAAGTAAGAAGACGCAGACGCAGCACACGGCGATTTACTCCAGACTGTAACTCTGATGTAGAGTTTTAGAATAAGGCTGAAAGAATAACTGCTAGTATAATATCTCAGATAAGGACTGCTCATGCTTTGGCTTCTTTAAATAAACTAGGATGCTGGTTGGCTAAAGAAGCTAATGCTACTTCTGTTGCTTTGAGTGCATTTCTCACAGATGTAGATTCTGTTAGACATGCAAGTTTACAAAATAGAGCTTCTATTGATTTTTTGTTGTTAGCCCAGGGACATAGTTGTCAAGATTTTGAGGGCATGTGTTGCATGAATTTAAGTGATCATTCTGAATCTGTTCATGTTAGCATCCAGAAATTAAAGACCCTCACTCAACAATTACATGTTCATGATGAATAGAACTTTTTTGGTGATTGGAAATGGGGATGGCCCTGGTTACGAAAAGCGCTGATAGGTTTGTCAGTAGTTGGATGCATAATAACATGCATATTGTGTATGATTCCCTGTATACTAACATGTGTACATCAAATGATAAACACCAGGCTAAATGCATTACAATCTCGAATAGTTCGCTATCACCCTCTTGCTACCATTGATCACGCGGTGGCATGTAAGGGGGGTACTTTTAAATTGGATGATCAATGGAGCATAGAGGCGTGAGAAAGGAATCATATTAGGATGTGAAACCAACTAGAGTATGGTACAATGTAACTTCATGGCACAGGCTAATTGTAAGGTCCATTGTGCTTTTTAGCAAGTCAGCCTGATATCCCCTATTATCAGAGCTGAGTTCTTCCTTAGTTTTGCTACATATTGCAAGATGGATACATCTACCCTTGAAACACAATGGTAGAGGTCATACATAGGGGTGAGAAAGATGATGATGGGAGGAAGATGATGTGGGCAGGGGTCGCTCGCCCCTTGCTTCACAAGTAGGGCATGCGCAGACTG
>NW_020891989.1:0-1273 GCF_003945725.1 Corapipo altera
TTCCCAAGTAGAGAGATCCCGAAATTCTCAAGGGATCAAATCCCAACGTTCCCAAGGAATCAAGTCCCAACATTCCCAAGTAGAGAGATCCCGAAATTCCCGAGGAATCAAATCCCAACAGTCCCAAGGGATCAAGTCCCAACATTCCCAAGGAATCAAATCCTGAAATTCCTGAGTAGAGAGATCCCTATATTCCCAAGGATTCAAATCCCAACATTCCCAAGGAATCAAATCCTGAATTTCCCAAGGAGTCAAGTCCCAACATTCCCAAGTAGAGAGATCCTGAATTTCCCAAGGAATCAAATCCCAACATTCCCAATTAGCAGGATCCCAAAATTCCCAAATACCGCTATCCCAAAATTCCCAAAACTACGGGATCCCAAAATTCCCAAGGTTCATGATCCCAACCTTCCCAAAGATCAGGATCCCAAAATTCCCGAGCACTGGGATCCCAAAATTCCCAAGTTATGGGATCCCAACGTTCCCAAAGAGCAGGATCCCAAAATTCCCAAATACCGGGATCCCAAAATTCCCAAACTGCGGGATCCCAAAATTCCCAAGGCCCATGATCCCAACATTCCCAAAGATCGGGATCCCAAAATTCCCAAGCACTGGGATCCCAAAATTGCCAACTAGGAGGATCCTGAAATTCCCAAGGAATCAAATCCCAACATTCCCAAATACTGGGATCCCAAAATTCCCAAGGCCCATGATCCCAACATTCCCAAAGATCGGGATCCCAAAATTCCCGAGCACTGGGATCCCAAAATTGCCAACTAGGAGGATCCCAAATTCCCAAATACCGGGATCCCAAAATTCCCAAACTACGGGATCCCAAAATTCCCAAGGCTCATGATCCCAGCATTCCTAAAGATTGGGATCCCAAAATTCCCAACTAGGGGTATCCCAAAATTCCCGAGCTCTGGGATCCCAAAATTCCCCAGGAATCAAATCCCAACATTCCCAAAGATCGGGATCCCAAAAATTCCCAAAATTATGGGATCCTAAAATTCCCAAGGCTCATCATCCCAACATTCCTAAAGATTGGGATCCCAAAATTCCCAAAGATCAGGATCCCAAAATTCCCAAATACCGGGATCACAAAATTCCCAAGACTCGTGATCCCAACATTCCCAAAGATCGGGATCCCAAAATTCCCAATCCGAGTCATCCCAACATTCCCAAGTACCGGGATCCCCCAAATTCCCGAACCTGGAGATGCCGCCATTCCCGGAATTCCCGGAATTCCCGGAATTCCCAGGAATTCCCAGGA
>NW_020891990.1:0-1272 GCF_003945725.1 Corapipo altera
GGGGGGACCCGCGCCCCGCGCCCCCCGCCCCGCCGCGGCGCCGCCGCAGCCAATCAGCCGCCGCCTCACATCGCGGCGCAGCGCTCCGCGCGCTGTAAGGCGCGGCGCCATTGGCTGCGGCGAGCCCCGGAGCGTGCCCTCGGATAACCCCCGGCCCCACAATGGAGCCGGGCCGGGGGCGCTGCGGGCGGACCGGGGAGGTCTCACCGGGTACCCCCGGCCCCGCGGAGCCCACACGGCCTCCCCTGCGCTCCGCTCCGCACTCCCGGCCCGCCGCGGCCTCGGCGGGGCGCAGTCCGCAGCGCCGTGGGAGACACGCATACACACACACGCACACACACACACATACGCGGGGAGGGGGGGACGCGGCGCCCGGTGCGGCGGCGGCGGCGGCGCGGGGAGAGGGGGGTGGGTGGGAAGTTGCCGGGAAAGTCGGGAGTGAAAGTTGTCTCACCAGGTCCTCGAAGCTCCGGCGGTGCTCCTTGCCCTGCCAGTCCAGGCGCCGCGGGATCAGCTGCGGGAGGGACACGGGGCCGGGGGCGGCCGTCAGACCCCAGCGACCCCTCCCGGGGGAGCCCCCGCCGGGGCCCGTCCGCTCCCCCCCGGGAGGAACCCCCCCGGGCAGGAGCCCCCTGGCCCTGCCCCGGCCCCGCCGCGGGGCCCCCGCGCTCCCCGCCGGGTGTCCCGGGCGGAGATGGGCTGGGTTAGACGGGGCAGGGCAACCCCGACCCCCCCCGTCCCGAGGGCTTCCCCCGTCCCGCCGGGGCAGGCGCCTCACCTGGTGCTCCTCCAGCTCCTCCACCAGCACCTGGGGACAGACGGACACACAGACACACACACACAAAGGACGTGAGCCGGGCGCCCGCAGCGCAGCGGCTCCGCCGCCCCGTCCCGTCCCGTGGCCGCCCGCCCGGCCCGGCCGGCTCCGCTCACCTGGGCGGATTTCTTGCAGGGTCCGGACTGCAGGAACCGCGCGATCAGGTAGTAGAGCTCTGCGGAGGGGCGGGGGAGAGGGCGTTAGACACGGTTAGAGCGGGGGGTGGCGGAGGTTGCGGGGGGTTGGGGGACGGACGCGGAGCGCAGCCCCCGCCGCCAGCGATACCCACCGGCTTCCAGCTGGGTCGGGGCGGCCGCCGCCGCCATCCTCCTCGGGAGGGGGGGGAGGGGAGGTGGCGGATGGCGGCCCGGGGGCACGGCGCTCCTAGAGCGGGCGCGGCCGCATGCCGGCGCGGCGGGGCGGGCGCGGGGCGCGGGTCCCGGTGCGGGTGCGGG
>NW_020891991.1:0-433 GCF_003945725.1 Corapipo altera
CCCCTAAAATCCCATTGAAATCCCCCTAAAATCCCATTGAAATCCCACTAAAACCTCCCAAAAATCCCCCTAAAATCCCATTGAAATCCCCCTAAAATCCCATTGAAATCCCACTAAAACCTCCCTAAAATCCCCCTAAAATCCCCCTGAGACCCCCCTGACCCCCCCATCCCCAGGAATGTCCCGCACAGGGTCACCAAGGACACGGAATTCCGGGGTTTCCTCATCCCCAAGGTCAGGGGGGACCCCCAAAACCCACCCTGAGACCCCCCTGAAACTCCCCCGAAAACCTCACTGGAAATTCCCCTAAAACGCCCCTGAAATCCCCCCAAAATCCCCCTGAAATCCCCCTAAAAGTCACCCTGAAATCCCCCTAAAATCCCCCCAAAATCCCCCTGAAATCCCCCCAAAATCCCCCTGAAATCCCCCTAAA
>NW_020891991.1:533-958 GCF_003945725.1 Corapipo altera
TGAAACGCCAAAAAACCCCCTGAAACCCCCCTGACACCCTCGAATCCTCTCCTGAAACTCCCCCAAAAATCCATCTAAAACTCCTCTGTAAATCCCAGTGAAATCCCCCTGAAATCCCCAGAAAACCTCCCTAAAATCACCCTGAAAATCCCCAAAAAATCATCCTGAAATCCCCCTAAAATCACCCTGAAATCCCCAAAAAATCATCCTGAAATCCCCCTAAAATCACCCTGAAAATCCCCAAAAAATCCTCCTGAAATCCTCCTAAAAGTCTACCTTAAATCCCCCTAAAATCACCCTGAAATCCTCTTAAAAACCTCCCTAAAATCCCCCTAAAATCCTCCAAAAATCCCTGTAAAATCCCCCCTAAAACCACCCTAAAATCCCCCTAAAATCACCCTAAAATCCCCCTAAAATCACCCTGA
>NW_020891991.1:1058-1272 GCF_003945725.1 Corapipo altera
CCCCTAAAATCCCATTGAAATCCCCCTAAAATCCCATTGAAATCCCACTAAAACCTCCCAAAAATCCCCCTAAAATCCCATTGAAATCCCCCTAAAATCCCATTGAAATCCCACTAAAACCTCCCTAAAATCCCCCTAAAATCCCCCTGAGACCCCCCTGACCCCCCCATCCCCAGGAATGTCCCGCACAGGGTCACCAAGGACACGGAATTCC
>NW_020891992.1:0-1272 GCF_003945725.1 Corapipo altera
GGGGTCACCTGTGTGTCACCTGTCCCAGGTGAGGTCCCTGGGGGTCACCTGGTTGTCACCTGGGGTCACCTTTCCCAGGTGAGGTCCCTGGGGGTCACCTGTGTGTCACCTGTCCCAGGTGAGGTCCCTGGGGGTCACCTGTGTGTCACCTGTCCCAGGTGAGGTCCCTGGGGGTCACCTGTGTGTCACCTGTCCCAGGTGGCCGCCAGGAGCCGGCAGGTGACGAGTCTGGAGCTGCGGCTGCGTCAGGAGGGACAGGTGAGGGGACACACCTGGGACAGGGGAGGGGACACACCTGGGGACATTGGGGACACACCTGGGGACACCTGGGACAGGTGAGGGGACACACCTGGGGACATTGGGGACATCTGGGACAGGTGAGGGGACACACCTGGGGACAGACCTGGGACAGGTGAGGGGACACCTGGGGATACGTGGGACACACCTGGGACAGGTGAGGGGACACACCAGACACACCTGGGATAGGTGAGGGGACATTGGGGACACACCTGGGGACACCTGGGACACACCTGGGACAGGTGAGGGACCACACCTGGGGACATTGGGGACACACCTGGGGACGCCTGGGACAGGTGAGGGGACATTTGGGGACATTTAGGAACAGTTTGGGGCCATTTGGGGGCAGTTTGGGGATACCTGGGGACACTTTGGTGCCATTTTGGGGCCATTTGGGGCCATTTGGTGTCATTTTGGTGCCATTTTGGTGCCATTTGGTTCCATTTTGGTGCCATTTGGAGACATTCTGGTGCCATTTTGGTGCCATTTGGTTCCATTTTGGGACCATTTGGTTCCATTTTGGTGCCATTTTGGGGACGTTTGGTGACATTTTGGTGCCATTTGGTTCCATTTTGGGGCCATTTGGGGCCGTTTTGGGACATTTTGGTGCCATTTTGGTGCCATTTGGTGCCATTTTGGTGCCATTTGGAGACATTTTGGTGCCATTTTGGGGCCATTTGGTGCCATTTTGGGGCCATTTGGGGCCATTTTGTGTCATTTTGGTGCCGTTTTGGTGCCATTTGGAGCCATTTTGGGGCCATTTGGTGCCATTTTGGGCCATTTTGGTGCCATTTGGAGCAATTTTGGTGCCATTTGGTGCCATTTTGGGCCATTTTGTCCCCAGGAGGTTTCCCGGCAGCGGCTCCGGGCAGAAGCGGCCGAGGAGAAACTGCGGGAACTGGGAACGGCCCTGGGCAGGTACTGGGAGCACTGGGAGGGACTGGGATGAACTGGGATGGACTGGGAGGGACTGGG
>NW_020891993.1:0-336 GCF_003945725.1 Corapipo altera
AGCTTGGGGGGTTTGGGGTCACCAAGAGGGGTTTTTGGGGACAGTTTAGGGGGTTTTTGGGACAGTTTGGGGGGTTTGGGGTCACCAAGAGGGGTTTTTGGGGACAGTTTGGGGGAGTTTTGGGGACATTTAAAGAGGTTTTTGGGGACAGTTTGGGGGAGTTTTGGGGACATTTAAAGAGGTTTTTGGGGACAGTTCAGGGAAGTTTTTGGGGACATTTCAAAGGGGTTTTTGGGGACAGTTTGGGGAGTTTTTGGGGACATTTAAAGAGATTTTTGGGGACAGTTTGGGGGAGTTCTGGGGACATTTTGGAGGTTTTTGGGGACAGTTTGGGGG
>NW_020891993.1:436-1272 GCF_003945725.1 Corapipo altera
GGGGGGTTTGGGGTCAGTTCGGGGGGTTTGGGGTCATTTGGGGGGTTTGGGGTCAATTCGGGGGGTTTTGGGTCAATTCGGGGGGTTTGGGGTCAATTTGGGGGGTTTGGGGTCACTTTGGGGGGTTTTGGGTCATTTGGGGGGTTTGGGGTCAATTTGGGGGGTTTGGGGTCACTTTGGGGGGTTTTGGGTCATTTGGGGGGTTTGGGGTCAGTTCGGGGGGTTTGGGGTCATTCAGGGGGTTTGGGGACATTTGGGGGGTTTTGGGTCAATTCGGGGCTTTTTGGGACATTTCAGGGGTTTGGGGACAGCTTGGGGGGTTTGGGGTCACCAAGAGGGGTTTTTGGGGACAGTTTAGGGGGTTTTTGGGACAGTTTGGGGGGTTTGGGGTCACCCCGAGGGATTTTTGGGGACAGTTTGGGGAGTTTTTGGGGACATTTAAAGAGGTTTTTGGGGACAGTTCAGGGGAGTTCTGGGGACATTTTGGAGGTTTTTGGGGACAGTTTGGGGGGGTTTGGGGTCACCTGGAGTGTTTTAGGGTTGAGGGTCACCCAGAGAGGGTTTTTGGGGCCATTTTGGGGTTTTTTGGGGCAGCAGACACCTACTAGTTCTTGTACTTGACGAAGAACTCCTCGCAGTCGACCAGCTGACCCGACGGCAGCTGCGCAGGGGGAGGAGGAGGAGGAGGGTGGGGAGGAAGGTCAGGGGGGCCGGGAGGTCCGGGAGACCCTTCCCGAGGGTCCCCAGTCCCAAAAAAACCCCTCAACCCCCCTCAAACCCCCCTCAAATCCCCCTCAAACCCCCCTCACCTCCTTCTTGACCACCCGCATGGACAG
>NW_020891994.1:0-631 GCF_003945725.1 Corapipo altera
CCCCCTGTGTCACCTGTGTGTCACCTGTGTCACCTCTGTCACCTTTGTGTCACCTGTGTGTCACCTGTATGTCACCTGGGTCCCCTGTGTCACCTCTATGTCACCTGTGTCACCTTTGTCACCTGTGTCACCTGTGTGTCACCTGTGTCACCTCTATGTCACCTCTATGTCACCTCTGTCACCTGTGTCACCCCCTGTCCCCTCCCTGCTCCAGGTGGGACAGGGAGCGCTCGTACTCCTGGCACAGGGGGCACAACACTGTCACCTGTGTCACCTGTGTGTCACCTGTGTGTCACCTGTGTCACCTGTGTCACCCCCTGTCCCTCCCCTGCTCCAGGTGGGACAGGGAGTGTTCATACTCTTGGGATGGGGACAGGGTCACCTGTGTGTCACCTGGGTCACCTCTGTGCCACCTCTGTGCCACGTCTGTGGAACCTCTGCAGGTGGGAGGGGAAGCGCTCGTACTCCTGGGACGGGGGGGACAACACTGTCACCTGTGTCACCTGTGTCACCTGGGTCATCTCTGGGTCACCTGTGCCACCTCCTGTCCCTCCTGTGTCACCTCTGGGTCACCTGGGTCATCTCTGTGTCACCTCTGTGTCACCTCAATGTCACCTGGGTCACCTGTGTG
>NW_020891994.1:641-1272 GCF_003945725.1 Corapipo altera
CCCCCTGTGTCACCTGTGTGTCACCTGTGTCACCTCTGTCACCTTTGTGTCACCTGTGTGTCACCTGTATGTCACCTGGGTCCCCTGTGTCACCTCTATGTCACCTGTGTCACCTTTGTCACCTGTGTCACCTGTGTGTCACCTGTGTCACCTCTATGTCACCTCTATGTCACCTCTGTCACCTGTGTCACCCCCTGTCCCCTCCCTGCTCCAGGTGGGACAGGGAGCGCTCGTACTCCTGGCACAGGGGGCACAACACTGTCACCTGTGTCACCTGTGTGTCACCTGTGTGTCACCTGTGTCACCTGTGTCACCCCCTGTCCCTCCCCTGCTCCAGGTGGGACAGGGAGTGTTCATACTCTTGGGATGGGGACAGGGTCACCTGTGTGTCACCTGGGTCACCTCTGTGCCACCTCTGTGCCACGTCTGTGGAACCTCTGCAGGTGGGAGGGGAAGCGCTCGTACTCCTGGGACGGGGGGGACAACACTGTCACCTGTGTCACCTGTGTCACCTGGGTCATCTCTGGGTCACCTGTGCCACCTCCTGTCCCTCCTGTGTCACCTCTGGGTCACCTGGGTCATCTCTGTGTCACCTCTGTGTCACCTCAATGTCACCTGGGTCACCTGTGTG
>NW_020891995.1:0-1271 GCF_003945725.1 Corapipo altera
CCCACTGTCCCTTCCCCATGTCCCCTCTGTCCCTTCCCCATGTCCCCGCCGTCCCTTCCCCTGTCCCCTCTGTCCCTGCTGTCCCTGCCATCCCTGCTGTCCCCTGACGGTGTCCCCGTTGTCTCTGCCCATGTCCCCTCTCTCCCTTCCCCGTGTCCCCTCTGTCCCTGCCCGTGTCCCCTCTGTCCCTTCCCCATGTCCCCTCTGTCCCTGCCCGTGTCCCCTCTGTCCCTGCCCGTGTCCCCTCTGTCCCTGCCCATGTCCCCCCTGTCCCTGCCCGTGTCCCGGGGTGTCCCTGCCCACGTCCCTCCCGGGGCCCCCCCGTCCCCCCCCGTGTCCCTCCATCCCTCTGCCCCCCCCAGGTCCATCCCTCTGTGTCCCTTCCTGTCCCTCTGTGTCCCTTCCTGTCCCTCTGTCCCCTGTCCCTCAATTTCTCCTTCTCTCCTTCCCTCTGTCCCCTCCCCCAGCTACATCCCTCCTGTCCCTTCCTGTCCCTTCTGTCCTTCTGTCCTCCTGTCCCCATGTCCCTCCACCCCTTTGTCCCCCGCCAGGTATGTCCCTCCTTCCCTGTGTCCCTGTGTCCCCTCCCAGGTGTGTCCCTGTCCCTCTCTCCCCTTCCTGGTCTGTCCCTCTGTCCCCTCCCAGGTCTGTCCCTGTGTCCCTGTGTCCCCTCCCAGGTGTGTCCCTGTGTCCCTCTGTCCCTGTGGGAGGGCAGGGGAGGGCTCTGGGATCGGGATCTGGGGGACAGGAGGGATTGTCCCGCTCTGCCAGAGGTGGCAGGGGGACAGGAGGGGACAGGGGGCCCTGTTTGGTGTCCCTGTCCTGGGGGTCAGAGGGGTCCCTGTTTGATGTCCCTGTCCCTGTTTGATGTCCCTGTCCCCGTTTGATGTCCATGTCCTGGGGACACCCCTGTCCCTGTGTGATGTCCCTGTGTGATGTCCCTGTCCCCGTCCCTGTCCCTGTGTGATGTCCCTGTGTGATGTCCCTGTCCCCGTCCCTGTCCCTGTGTGATGTCCCTGTCCCTGTCCCTGTCCCTGTGTGATGTCCTTGTCCCTATTTGATGTCCCAGTCCCTGTGTGATGTCCCTGTTTGATGTCCCTGTCCTGGAGGTCACAGGGGTTCCCATTTGATGTCCCTGTCCCTGTTTGCTGTCCCTGTCTCTGTCCCTGTGTGATGTCCCTTTCCCTGTGTGATGTCCCTGTCTCTGTCCTTATCCCTGTGGGATGTCCCTGTCCCTGTCCCTGTCTCTGTGTGATGTCCCTGTCCCTGTC
>NW_020891996.1:0-1271 GCF_003945725.1 Corapipo altera
AGTGATTAAAATGTCTCTAATGATAGAACTCTTTCTGTACCTTTAAGTCTCAAATAGCATGTTATAGTTTCTTTTACTCGTTAACATAAACCAGTGTAGTTCGTAAGAGAGACTCTCAATATATCATTCCTAACTGCTGCATTCCAGGAATTCTCCAATAGTACAAGGAGTTCCCTGGGTCCTAAAGCCCCTAGAAGCACTCCCAAATCTTTGAGCAGTCCCGGAAAAGTTAAAAATCATCAGTTTTTCAAATCTCTAAGTCAAACACACCTTTAAATGCATCACTAGACAATATCTTACACAAAACAGAAAGTGAACAAGGGAAATCAGAGTAAGAACACATTCAAACAAGACACAAAAACATAAAAGGTGAATACAGCATCACAAAGTAAAGACAATTTTACACTGCAGTGTCGGGACTTTAACCCGATCAGGGAATCCCCTTCTGGGGTTCTCCTGGCAGGACTCTAACCTGTTGGCAGGACTTTAACCTGCCTCTTTGGTACCTGGGACTCTAACCCTGGCAGGACTTAAACCTGCTTCTTTCGGTACCTGGGACTCTAACCCTGGCAGGACTTAAACCTACTTCTTTCGGTACCTGGGACTCTAACCCTGGCAGGACTTAAACCTGCTTCTTTCGGTACCTGGGACTCTAACCCAGTTGGGATTAATGCCAAGGTGTCCCCCGGTTTCCCTTCGGGCGGTAAGTCTTACCCCCGCTAATAAAGCGCTTTGACCTAAAATATAAAAGAACAAATATCTCTTAATTTTGGAGCAGGAGGTTCTTGTCTACCGGTGCGCATAGAACCAAGGGGTCTGGGAGACTCTGTCAACAAAAATTCAGTCGGGGGTCCTGAGAGTGTCCCGGTCCCTTGGGTCTTGGCTCAGGAAGACCCTCTTGCTCCTGCCTGGTTCGCCAAAAATGATGCCAATTTGTGCCCCAAAGAAGGTGCGGAAGAACTGTTCAGAGACAGAATTTTCAGTCTATAAGCAGGAGGTATTTATTTTACGGTCGGGGAGCAGCCAGGTCGCCCTGGACAAACTGCTCCGCTCAAGAAACTTACAATTGAGTTTTTATACACTTTTTGCCAAGCAATTACATCACATATTATGAATATTCATTATATTGCAACATCTATTTTTAATATTCATAGCAGACGGAGTCGAGGCAGAGTTTGAGGGGTGGTCTCTAATTTGGGGAGAACTTCGGTGGTCGATCCGGTCTTACTTCATCATGAACTCACTGTCCTTTTACCATCATCTTCATAAAC
>NW_020891997.1:0-554 GCF_003945725.1 Corapipo altera
AACAAAGGTGCCAGCACAGAAAGCTCTTGCTGCCTAAGGAGTCTCCAGTCTCACTCACCAAATGAAAACAAAACCGCACTTTCCAGGTTTCCTTTTTTGGGAAGAAGTGCTTTTGTGTCCTGTTTTCAGACCTGCCTCCCAACTGTCAACCTTACTCCCAAAATTGCATACGGACCATGATTTGTCTTAAACCAAAGGTGCCAGCACAGAAAACTCTTGCTGCCCATGGAGTCCCCAGGTTGACAAACCAACTGCACCATAACCACAAAGCTTCCAGACTTCCTTTCCTGGAAGTAAAGGTTGTATTTTCTGTTTTCAGACGTGCCTCTCAACTGACAGCCCGACTCCCAGAATTGCATGCGAACAAAGATTCCTGCCACACCAAAGTTGCCAACACAGAAAACTCTTGCTTCTCATGGAGTCCCCAGGCTGCTCCACCAACTGCACCACAAAACCAAAGCTTCCAGGCTTTCTTTCCTGGGGATAACGACTGCTGTTTCCTCTTTTCAACCTTGTCTCCCACCTGACAGCCCAAATCCCAAAAGCAAAGAGGC
>NW_020891997.1:654-1271 GCF_003945725.1 Corapipo altera
ATGCAGGTTTTCTTTCCAGAGGATAAGGGTTGCTGTTTCCTGTTTTCAACCTTGCCTCCCAAATGCCAGCCCTACATCCAAAACTGCGTACGCACGAAGATTCCTCCCACAACAAAGGTGCCAGCACAGAAAGTTCATGCTGCCCATGGAGTCCCCAGGAAGACACACTGACTGCACCACCAGGTCAAAGTTTCCAGGTGTTCTTTCCTGGGGAGAAGGGTTTTTGTTTCCTGTTTTAAGAGCTACCTACCCACTGACAGCCCGACTCCCAAAATTACATACAAACAAAGATTCCTTCCACACCAAAGGCAACAGAACAGAAAGTTCTTGCGGTCCACAGAGTGCCCACCCTGACCCACCAAGTACACCACAAAGTCAAAGATTCCAGGCTTTCTTTCCTGCCCATAAGGGCTGTTGTTTCCTGTTTTCAACCTTGCCTCCGAGCTGACAGTCCAAATCCCAAAATTGCATAGAGGCGAAGATTAATCCAACAGCAAAGAGACCATGAGAGAACGTTCTTGCTGCTTATGAAGTGCCCAACCTGGCCAACCATTTGGACAACAAAGTCACAGTTTCCAGTCTGTCTTTCCTGGGGATAACGGCTGTTGTTTCTTGTT
>NW_020891998.1:0-838 GCF_003945725.1 Corapipo altera
TGAGTCAGTTTGACAGTTGGGAGGCAGGACTGAAAACGGGAAACAACAGCCCTTCTCGGCAAGATAGAAAGCCTGGAATCTTTGACTTTGTGGTGTACTTGGTGGGTCAGGGTGGGCACACTGTGGACAGCAAGAGTTTTCTCTTCTGTTTCCTTTGGTATGGAAGGAATCTTTGTTTGTATGTAATTTTGGGAGTCAGGCTGTCAGTTGGGAGGTAGGCCTTAAAACAGGAAACAACAACCATTCTCCCCAGGAAAGAACACCTGGAAACTTTGACCTGGTGCTGCAGTTCGTGTGTCTCCCTGGGGACTCCATGAGAAGCAAGAACTTTCTGTCATGGTCTCTTTGCTGTTGGTATGTATGCAATTTTCGGATTTGGGCTGGCATTTGGGAGGCAAGGTTGAAAACAGGAAACAGCAGCCGTTATCCCCAGCAAAGAAAGCCTGCAAGCTTTGACTTTGTGGTGCAGTTGGTGGGTCAGGCTGGACACTCTACGGGCAGTACTAACTTTCTTTGCTGGCACCTTTGCCCTTCGAGGAATCTTCGTCCGTATGCCATTTTGGGATTCGAGCTGGCAGTCGTAAGACAAGGCTGAAAACTGGACACTGCAGGCATTATCCCCAGGAAAGAAATCCTGGAAGCTTTGGTTTTGTGGGGCAGTTGGTGGAGCAGCCTGGGGGTTCCATGAGAAGGAAGAGTTTTCTGTGCTGGCAACTTTGGTGTGGGAGGAATCTTTGTTTGTATGCAATTCTGGGAGTCGGGCTCTCAGTTTGGAGGCACGACTGAAAACAGAAACTACAACCTTTACTTCCAGGAAAGGATGTAGTTTCTGTTTTCA
>NW_020891998.1:938-1271 GCF_003945725.1 Corapipo altera
CAATTTTGGGAGTCAGGTTGTCCGTTGGGAGGCAGGTCTGAAAACAGGACACAGAAGCACTTCTCCCCAAAAAAGGAAGCCTTGAAAGTGTGGTTTTGTTGTGCATTTGGTGACTCAGACTGGAGACTCCATAGGCAGCAAGAGTTTTCTGTACTGACCCCTTTGTTGTGGGAAAATTCTTCAACCGTATGCAATTTTGGGAGTCAGTTTGACAGTTGGGATGCAGGACTGAAAACGGGAAACAACAGCCCTTCTCGGCAGGAAAGAAAGCCTGGAATCTTTGACTTTGTGGTGTACTTGGTGGGTCAGGGTGGGCACTGTGTGGGCAGCAAG
>NW_020891999.1:0-284 GCF_003945725.1 Corapipo altera
TCCCAGCTGTATTTTGGGTGGTCCCAGCTGTATTTTGGGGATTCCCAGCTGTATTTTGGGTGGTCCCAGCTGTATTTTGGGGATTCCCAGCTGTATTTTGGGGGTCCCAGCTGTATTTTGGGGATTCCCAGCTGTATTTTGGGTGGTCCCAGGTGTATTTTGGGGATTCCAGCTGTATTTTGGGTGGTCCCAGGTGTATTTTGGGGGGTCCCAGTTGTATTTTTTGGATCCCAGGTGTATTTTGGGGATTCCCAGGTGTATTTTGGGTGGTCCCAGCTGTATTT
>NW_020891999.1:384-777 GCF_003945725.1 Corapipo altera
GGTCCCAGCTGTATTTTGGGGGGTCCCAGGTGTATTTTGGGGATTCCCAGCTGTATTTTGGGGGGTCCCAGGTGTGTTTTGGGTGGTCCCAGGTGTATTTGGGGGGGTCCCAGCTGTGTTTTGGGGATCCCAGCTGTATTTTGGGTGGTCCCAGGTGTATTTTGGGGATTCCCAGCTGTATTTTGGGGGGTCCCAGGTGTATTTTGGGGATTCCCAGCTGTATTTTGGGGGGTCCCAGGTGTATTTTGGGTGCTCCCAGGTGTATTTGGGGATTCCCAGGTGTATTTTCGGTGTCCCAGGTGTATTTTGGGGGGTCCCAGCTGTGTTTTGGGGGTCCCAGCTGTATTTTGGGTGGTCCCAGGTGTATATTGGGGGGTCCCAGGTGTGTTTTGG
>NW_020891999.1:877-1270 GCF_003945725.1 Corapipo altera
CCCCCCTCCAGGTGTATTTTGGGGGTCCCAGGTGTGTTTTGGGGGGTCCCAGGTGTATTTTGGGGAGTCCCACGTATATTTAGGGGTCTCAGGTGTATTTTGGGGGTCCCAGCTGTATTTTGGGGATCCCAGGTGTATTTTGGGTGGTCCCAGCTGTATTTTGGGTGGTCCCAGCTGTATTTCGGGGATTCCAGCTGTATTTTGGGGATTCCCAGGTGTATTTTGGGGATTCCCAGGTGTATTTTGGGGGTCCCAGGTGTATTTTGGGGGTCCCAGCTGTATTTTGGGGATTCCCAGCTGTATTTTGGGTGGTCCCAGGTGTATTTTGGGTGGTCCCAGGTGTATTTTGGGGGGTCCCAGGTGTATTTTGGGTGGTCCCAGGTGTATTTTGGG
>NW_020892000.1:0-630 GCF_003945725.1 Corapipo altera
TCATCCTCAGCCCATCCTGACCTTCATCATCTTCATCATCCTCAGCCCATCCTGAGTTTCATCTTCATCACCCCATCCTGACCTTCATCATCCTCATCCCATCCTCATCATCCTCATCCCATCCTGAACCTTCATCATCCTCATCCTCAGCCCATCCTGACCTTCATCATCCTCAGCCCATCCTCATCCTCATCATCCTCAGCCCATCTTGACCTTCATCAGCCTCAGTCCATCCTCATCATCCTCATCATCAGCCTCATCCTCATCATCCTCAGCCCATCCTGACCTTCATCATCCTCATCATCCTCAGCCCATCCTGATCTTCATCATCCTCATCATCATCCTCATCCTCAGCCCATCCTGACCTTCATCAGCCTCATCCTCAGCGCATCCGTTCCTCGTCTTCATCCTCATCCTCATCCTCATCCTCATCCTCATCCTCATCCTCATCCCATCCTGACCTTCATCATCCTCAGCCCATCCTAATCTTCATCATCCTCAGCCCATCCTAATCTTCATCATCCTCATCCTCATCCCATCCTGACCTTCATCAGCCTCATCCTCAGCCCATCTTGACCTTCATCCTCATCCTCATCATCCTCAGCCCATCTTGACCTTCATCAGCCTCAG
>NW_020892000.1:640-1270 GCF_003945725.1 Corapipo altera
TCATCCTCAGCCCATCCTGACCTTCATCATCTTCATCATCCTCAGCCCATCCTGAGTTTCATCTTCATCACCCCATCCTGACCTTCATCATCCTCATCCCATCCTCATCATCCTCATCCCATCCTGAACCTTCATCATCCTCATCCTCAGCCCATCCTGACCTTCATCATCCTCAGCCCATCCTCATCCTCATCATCCTCAGCCCATCTTGACCTTCATCAGCCTCAGTCCATCCTCATCATCCTCATCATCAGCCTCATCCTCATCATCCTCAGCCCATCCTGACCTTCATCATCCTCATCATCCTCAGCCCATCCTGATCTTCATCATCCTCATCATCATCCTCATCCTCAGCCCATCCTGACCTTCATCAGCCTCATCCTCAGCGCATCCGTTCCTCGTCTTCATCCTCATCCTCATCCTCATCCTCATCCTCATCCTCATCCTCATCCCATCCTGACCTTCATCATCCTCAGCCCATCCTAATCTTCATCATCCTCAGCCCATCCTAATCTTCATCATCCTCATCCTCATCCCATCCTGACCTTCATCAGCCTCATCCTCAGCCCATCTTGACCTTCATCCTCATCCTCATCATCCTCAGCCCATCTTGACCTTCATCAGCCTCAG
>NW_020892001.1:0-322 GCF_003945725.1 Corapipo altera
CTGTTCCCCGTTCCCTTCCCTGTTCCCTTCCCCATTTCCCTGTTCCCTTCCCTGTTCCCCGTTTCCTTCCCCGTTCCCTTCCCTGTTCCTTTCCCCGTTCCCTTCCCTGTTCCCCGTTCCCTTCCCTGTTCCCCGTTCCCTTCCCTGTTCCCCGTTTCCTTCCCCGTTCCCTTCCCTGTTCCTTTCCCCGTTCCCTTCCCCATTTCCCTGTTCCCTTCCCTGTTCCCCGTTTCCTTCCCCGTTCCCTTCCCTGTTCCCTTCCCCGTTCCCTTCCCTGTTCCCCGTTCCCTTCCCCGTTCCCTTCCCCATTTCCCTGTTCCCT
>NW_020892001.1:422-1270 GCF_003945725.1 Corapipo altera
TTCCCCGTTCCCTTCCCTGTTTCCCCATTCCCTTCCCCATTTCCCCGTTCCCTTCCCTGTTCCCCGTTCCCTTCCCCGTTCCCTTCCCTGTTCCCCGTTCCCTTCCCTGTTCCCCGTTCTCTTCCCCCTTCCCTTCCCTGTTCCCTGTTCCCTTCCCCGTTCCCTGTTCCCCGTTCCCTTCCCCGTTCCCTTCCCTGTTCCCCATTCCTTTTCCCCGCTCCCCTCCCTTCCCCTCCCCCCCCCCCCCCCTCCTTTCCCCTTCCCCTTCCCCGTTCCCTTCCCTGTTTCCCTGTTCCCTTCCCTGTTCCCTGTTCCCTTCCCCATTCCCTTCCCTGTTCCCCATTCCTTTCCCCATTCCCTTCCCAGCTCGTGACGCTCCGCGGCTCCATCCTGGAGGACGCCACTCCCACCACCAGCAAACCCGGCACGGTGCGGGGTCTCCCGCTGCGGGACACCCTGGAATACGTCATTCCCGAGCTCAACATCCACTGCCTGCGCCTGGCCCTGAGCACCCCCAAAGTCACCGAGCAGCTCCTCAAGCTGGACGAGCAGGGGGTGGGAGTGGCGTCCTCCAGGATGGAGCCGCGGAGCGTCACGAGCTGGGAAGGGAACGGGGAAAGGGAACGGGGAAAGAGGGAAGGGAACGGGGAAGGGAACGGGGAAAGAGGGAAGGGAACGGGGAAGGGAACGGGGAAGGGAACGGGGAAAGAGGGAAGGGAACGGGGAAGGGAATGGGGAACAGGGAAGGGAATGGGGAAGGGAACGGGGAAGGGAACGGGGAAACAGGGAAGGGAACGGGGAAAGGGAAGGGGGAACAGGGAAGGGAACGGGGAAGGGAACGGGGAACA
>NW_020892002.1:0-1270 GCF_003945725.1 Corapipo altera
GCTCACAATGGGTATCAATCCCTTCTCTCTGAAATTAACGATCCAAATACCAAATACATCCTGAGAACTGCAAACCGGCTTTATGGGGAAAAGACGTTTGAGTTTCTCTCAGTAAGTAACCATTAAATGTGTGGCATTTCTTAGTATAATGTACTTGCTACCTGTTATCTTTGGAGGTCAAAGGGAGGCTTTGGGCTCTGCTTTCCAAATTTTCTGAGCTGAGGACTAGCAATGCAATAGTTGATGCCAGAGCCTGGTATCTGAATTTGCTGGAGAATCCCCTTTCAGATACCCTGAATGTTGCACAGTAGGGTAAAATCCATCAGTCTCTACATCTCGAGGGTTCTGTGATCCACTAACACTTTTGGCTGTGGGACACATGTGTGATGTATTTCTTTTTCCTTCATTGTGTGGAAATATGACCAAAAAAAAGAATTGTTACTGCTCTTCAGCACGGGCAGTATTTTGTAGTTTTTGTCTCCTAGGTAAGTGATCCAGATAGCATTGTGAGAACAACAGAGGACTTTTAAGTTTTTCCTTATCAGAAGATCTAAATAAGGATAATAGATACTGTGTTATACATGTTTCTTTCAATGCTTCCCTAGGTGCAAGAACATGTAAGGCTCTATTTTATTTCCTCTGGGTGTCATTTCGAGTGTTTCTTTTATGAAGAGTGCTATTGTTTCATTTGTCTAGTAGATAAAAACTACCTGGATTCTAGTCTCAAACATTGCCTCTGTTTAATAAAGGTCTAAGTATATTAAATCAGACAGAAGGGATGATTTATCCTGTCTATGAAAGATTAATTTCTCAACTGAACTAAAAGTTTTCCATTAGTCTGGGAATTGTAACAATTAAATTTACGTAGAGAGTAGCTTAGAAAATCATATGTTCTCTCGCTGAACCATGAAGAAAACCCCACGAAAACAGCAGCCACTTCATTTGTCAGTGAAGTTCCATAGAAGTTTGTTGCACAGTAAGTAAGCCGTTTGACCTGAAACCATACAGGGGACAATTCCTAGTTCAAATAGTTTGTATAAACATTATCAATGTCAGTCAGAACTTTAACTGTTCTATGTGAAGCTGGGGGAGGAAAGTAGGCAGATTTTCTTGGTGTGTTTAAGAATCCTGCGTGTCTGAATGAGAGTCAAATCTCTTGCTGCAAATCTGTTGGGCATGTCCCTGTTAGTCCTTTCTAGAGTCGAGTCAGAAATCCTACCACACTGGACTGGAAGCGACTGACTTCATGAATGCTTGGGAGGATTCCAGA
>NW_020892003.1:0-1269 GCF_003945725.1 Corapipo altera
CCATACAGAACCCTTGACACTCTTACATAGTTGATGTGTTTTCTATGTTCTTTATATTTTTATTTTAGATTTTACATGTTATTTTTTATATTTTATATTTCATGTTTTATATTTATTTTATATTTTATTGTTTGTCTTACTACTTTTTATTAAATTTTATTTTTTATATCTTACATTTTCTGTTTTCTTTTCTATTTTGTATTTTCTAAGCATTAATTTACCATCCTGCACACTCACACAGAGGATATTTGACCCAACCATGAGGCCTCCATAGAGAACCCTTGACACTCTTGCATAGTTGATGTGTTTTCTATGATCTTTATATTTTAATTTTAGATTTTAAATTTTTTTTTATTTTATGCTTTGTATCTATTTTATATTTTATTTTTTGTCTTGTTACTTTTTTAAATTTTATTTTTTTATTTTATATGTTACATTTTCCATTTTCTTTTATATTTTGTATTTCCTGAGCACTCATTTACCATCCTGCACATACACACAGGAAATGTGACCCAAGCACGAGGCCTCCATAGAGAACCCTTAACACTCTTGCATAGCTGATGTGTTTTCTATCATCTTTATATTTTTATTTTAGATTTTACATTTTTTATATTTTATGCTTTATGTCTATTTTATATTTTTTATGTCTTACTACTTTTATTAAATTTTATTTTTTATTTTATATCTTATATTTTCTGTTTTCTTTTATATTTTGTATTTTGTAAGCAGTCATTTACCATCCTGCACACTCACACAGAGGATATTTGACCCAAGCACAAGGCCTCCATGCAAAACCCTTGACACTCTTACATAGTTCATGTGTTTTCTATTATCTTTATAATTTTATTTTAGATTTTTACATTTTATCTTAATATCTTACATTTTACGTTTCATTATTTATACTTTTTTATATGTTATTTTTATGTCATTATTTTTTATTAAATTTTATATTTTATTTTATATCTCATGATTTCTGTTTTATTTTGTATTTTCTAAGCAGTCATTTCCCATCCTGCACACACACAAACACACACAGAGAAGATATTTGACCCAACCATGAGGCCTCCATACAGAACCCTTGACACTCCTGCACAGTTGATGTGTTTTCTATCATTTTATATCTTTATTTTATACTTTACAATTTTTTTGTATTTTATGCTTTATGCTTTATATTTATTTTATATTTTATTTTTATGTCTTACTACTTTTTATTAAATTTTATTTTTTATTTTATATCTTATGCTTTCTGCTTTAAATTTTGCATTTTCT
>NW_020892004.1:0-1269 GCF_003945725.1 Corapipo altera
CCATACAGAACCCTTGACACTCTTACATAGTTGATGTGTTTTCTATGTTCTTTATATTTTTATTTTAGATTTTACATGTTATTTTTTATATTTTATATTTCATGTTTTATATTTATTTTATATTTTATTGTTTGTCTTACTACTTTTTATTAAATTTTATTTTTTATATCTTACATTTTCTGTTTTCTTTTCTATTTTGTATTTTCTAAGCATTAATTTACCATCCTGCACACTCACACAGAGGATATTTGACCCAACCATGAGGCCTCCATAGAGAACCCTTGACACTCTTGCATAGTTGATGTGTTTTCTATGATCTTTATATTTTAATTTTAGATTTTAAATTTTTTTTTATTTTATGCTTTGTATCTATTTTATATTTTATTTTTTGTCTTGTTACTTTTTTAAATTTTATTTTTTTATTTTATATGTTACATTTTCCATTTTCTTTTATATTTTGTATTTCCTGAGCACTCATTTACCATCCTGCACATACACACAGGAAATGTGACCCAAGCACGAGGCCTCCATAGAGAACCCTTAACACTCTTGCACAGTTGATGTGTTTTCTATCATCTTTATATTTTTATTTTAGATTTTACATTTTTTATATTTTATGCTTTATGTCTATTTTATATTTTTTATGTCTTACTACTTTTATTAAATTTTATTTTTTATTTTATATCTTATATTTTCTGTTTTCTTTTATATTTTGTATTTTGTAAGCAGTCATTTACCATCCTGCACACTCACACAGAGGATATTTGACCCAAGCACAAGGCCTCCATGCAAAACCCTTGACACTCTTACATAGTTCATGTGTTTTCTATTATCTTTATAATTTTATTTTAGATTTTTACATTTTATCTTAATATCTTACATTGTACGTTTCATTATTTATACTTTTTTATATGTTATTTTTATGTCATTATTTTTTATTAAATTTTATATTTTATTTTATATCTCATGATTTCTGTTTTATTTTGTATTTTCTAAGCAGTCATTTCCCATCCTGCACACACACAAACACACACAGAGAAGATATTTGACCCAACCATGAGGCCTCCATAGAGAACCCTTGACACTCCTGCACAGTTGATGTGTTTTCTATCATTTTATATCTTTATTTTATACTTTACAATTTTTTTGTATTTTATGCTTTATGCTTTGTATTTATTTTATATTTTATTTTTATGTCTTACTACTTTTTATTAAATTTTATTTTTTATTTTATATCTTATGCTTTCTGCTTTAAATTTTGCATTTTCT
>NW_020892005.1:0-1269 GCF_003945725.1 Corapipo altera
GGGGTCCAGGGGTGCCCCCCTCCCCAGCTGCCCCCCGGCAGGGGGGTGCGGTGCCCAGCTCACCTTGGCGAAGTAAAGCATCCAGAGCTCGCAGAGGCGCTCCCGGGAAGCCATGCCGGGCCGGCACGGCTCGGGACGAGCCGCAGCTCCGCCCCAAAACCCCCCCAAACCCCCCCCCGCCCCGGGGCCCCCCCCCGGGGGGGGGGGGGGCGGGGACATCACCCCCCCCCCAACACCTCCACCCATCCCATCCCCACCCTCCACCTGCCCGGGGCACCCCTTCCCCACCCATTTTCCCATCCCCAACCCTCCTTTCCCCTCCCTCTTTCACCTGCCCAAGGTAAAACGGGGCTGGGGGAGGGGAGATAACCCCCCCCCTGCAGCCCCCCATCCCAAATAATTAACCGCCCTAATTAACGCAGCTCAGCCTCGCGCGGGGGGACGCCCTGAACGAACGCGGCACGGGCTTATTTTCGCCTTTTAACCCCTTTCTTTCTGAATTTTAAACCTTTATTTCATCGTTTTTCACTCGCCCCCCCCCCGCCCAGCGCCCCCCCATCCATCGATTGCTCCCCCCCGCCCGCTCGATGGCGCGAGCGACGCGCTCGGCGCTCGGTTGGCCGTGCCTGGCGCGCATGCGCGCTGCGCGCTGTACGGAAGGCGGGACGCGTGGGACAAGATGGCGGCGCCCGGTGGAGCCGCGGAGACCCCCGCGGACGGAGAGGGGCTGGTGCTGGGGAGGCTGGAGGAGGAGGCGCTGAAGCGACGGGAGAGGCTGAAGGCCCTGAGGCAGAGGACGCTGCAGGTCGGGCGGTCTGGGCGGTGGGAGGGTCTGGAGGGGGCCCGGGGGGAGCGCAGAGGGGCTGGGGTGGGCCCTGCGCAGGGGGAAGCTGCTCTGCTTTGCAGGGAGTTCTCTTTCTTTCCCCTCTCTCTGCTCCGCTCTTGCGAGATCCCGCCTGGAATGCTGCGTCCAGCGCTGGGGTGCTCAGCACAGGAGGGATGTGGAGCTCTTGGGATGAGTCGAGAGGAGGCCCCGGAGATGCTCCCAGGGCTGGAGCCCCTCTGCTCTGGAGCCAGGCTGGGAGAGCTGGGGGGGTTCCCCTGGAGAAGAGAAGGCTCCAGGGAGAGCTGAGAGCCCCTGGCAGGGCCTGAAGGGGCTCCAGGAGAGCTGGAGAGGGACTGGGGACAAAGGATGGAGGGACAGGACACAGGGAATGGTGCTCGGTGGGGCTGGCACAGAGCAATAGGAATAGAGGGGCTAAGTCATGG
>NW_020892006.1:0-1269 GCF_003945725.1 Corapipo altera
ACTGTTTCTCTGGGAACTTCCCTAGGCTGCGATAAGGAGGACAGAGGTAGGAACGTCACTCTGGGCAAAATAGTTAATAGTTGTAGTGCCTCTCAAGTGGTAGCATCTTGGAACACTTTGCAGACTGTCTTCAGGAGTCTTTGAGTTAGTTACTTGCTGTTGTTTCTGGAGCCTTCCATTTATGTCAGTTTCTACCCATTTCTCCTTTTCAAAAGGAAAATTCAGGCCTCTGCCTCCTCCCTGTGTAGCTCTCCACTCCCTTCAGTATGAAACCTAGGTACTCTGGGTTTGTGGAGAACCACAGATGACAAACTGAGGCTATAGATGTTGATTGCACACAGCAGAGTAACTAGAGATGTTGATCATAGACAGCAGAGTAACTTGAAGAGATTGAGGATGGTTGATGCACAATTTCTACATTTGAATTTTTTGGGAACTATGTGGGAGTCACAAGCTTGGAAACCACAACTCCAGATGCCTAGGACATGAGGTTATCAAGATCACAGACCTCCAGGCAGAGGTAACACAGGGATTAACTTGGGCTACCTTAATTTGACTATAGTAATTACCTGTAGCCAAATACATAGGTTCTCTCCCCAGCTGCCCTGTATTGGCAAACAGTGAGGTCTATGGCTTAAAGGGATGAAGGAAGCAACAGGAGCTAAACTGTCAGTTGTCCCTGTCTGCAGCAGGAGACATCCCAGGTTAGCCATGGAATGGTCCTGGTGACCACAACAATGACGAGGAGGAAGTCCAGGAGAAATTTTCAGAAGAGATTTTTGGTGTTTCCAAGCATCTTTTCTGGTTCATCAATTGCATCTCCTGCTGCTCACTGCAAGATGAGGGCTGTCCTGACTTGCCTGCTCTTCTTTATCTGTAGTGCTGCTGATAAGCAAAAGAGAGTGCCAGTGCCCAGGGCAATCTGATGCTCAGGTATTTTCACAATCCACCAAGGACAGAAGCTGGAAATTCCTCAGTGGAGTGAGAAGCATAGGTTTGGTCATGGGGGCTGCAGTTCATGCTGTTGCTGTGGGAAAAGGGAGATGCTGTCTAGCATGCCAGTTGTTGTGGTTTAACGCCAGCAACCAACTAGGTATCATGTAGCCACGTGCTTACTACTCCCTTGCCCCTGGTGGGATGGGGATATGAAAAGGAAAAAGGTAAAACACATGTATTGAGATACAAATATCATCATCATCACAACAACAACAATAAAAACAAAAACAATAATAATAATAACAGTAATGAAAGGGAAAACAGAGAGAGGAA
>NW_020892007.1:0-1269 GCF_003945725.1 Corapipo altera
ATTGGGTAGATAAAATCTATAATCTTCTATTTGTTTCTCAATTTTATACTTAAGAGGTTTTAGAAAATAGGCTTTTTCTGGTTGGCCTGTTGCTCCCACAACTTGTACAAATTTGTCACTTTTGGCATTAGTTCCTGATTCAAAACTAAAATATAACTCTTGTGTTGATTAAAAACTCTAATTCTTTTTCACCCTCCCCTAGCTCCATTTTAACTAGTGGGTCTGGTAGGGAACGACTCACTGGTCCTCCTCAGTCACTGCTCTGATAGGGGACAGTAGCACTCTTAAACTTCCTATTTAATTTAGGACGGTCTCATTTTCAGTGACCTATTTGCAAGCAATAAGAACACTGTTTTGACTTTATTCTGGTTTGTTGGGAAAGGAAACCTCCTCTTCCCCTTGCAGGGTAACCACGACCTCTGCTTCTAGTATTTATCTCCGGGAACCTTGAGCTTTGGACTGCCACTGCTACCACTACAACTTTAGCAACTTTCTCATCCTTTTTCTTTTTCTCTTCTCTCTCTATTGTTGTAACTTTCCAAACTTCATTCATTACTGTCTCTAAATTTTCATCTGCAGGATGTTGGAGTTTTTGCAGCTTCTTTCTAATATCTGGGTTACTGTGTCCCATCAATAACGCTAGTAATTGTTGTTTGCCTGCTTTTGACGCAGAATCTAAGGGTGTATATTTTCTCATGGCAGCTCTAAGTCTGTCTAAGAATTCCGAAGGCATCTCATCTCACCTTTGTCTAACATTATAAAGAGCTGCCCAGTTAATTATTTTTGCTTTCTCTCTCCCTTTGTCCTTGGTTTTCCGTTCAGCAGTCCTGGTACAATATGAATAGTCAATCCCTTCCTCCTGATCGTTCTCTAAGCTTTCGGTATCTATTCTATCTTTATGCTTTCTGTCCTCTTTTCTTTCATCTCTTTCTGGTTTCTGAGGGTTACTTTCTTCCCTATCTCTTTCTGACTTTTGCAGGTTACTTTCTATTCTATTTCTTTCTGATTCTGGCAAACTACTTTCTTTTTCATCCCTTTCTGACTTCTGCGGGGTGCTCTCTTTCTCCTCCCTTCCTGATTCTAGCAGACTGCTTTCTTTACTTTGCTGACCTCCCATTATTATTATAGGACCTTAATTATGCACTTATCTGGGATTTCTCAATCTGTCCCACCGCGTCATGCACAGAATATCTATCTATAATGTAGTAGTTACTGCTGACAAATGTTAATCTTTCAAGGACAGATTCTCCCTGGACCTTTCAATTATTT
>NW_020892008.1:0-1268 GCF_003945725.1 Corapipo altera
CATCTCCAGAAACCAGACTAACCAGTTTGACCAGTTCTGAGTCAAGAAACTGGACTTACTGCTCTCAAGTAAAGAAGCCAAAAAATAGCCAGTGGGTTTATGAGAGAAAGCTTACAGAAAACAACCAGGGAGATAAGGTAATCACTTTTCCTCTTGACCCTTTTAAATCTTTAGTTACATTCGTGGTAGACATGGGTGCCCAGGTCTCAGCACTCCAAACTGAAGCTGCTACTCAGTGTGGCATTAAACCAGACAAAAGAAAAATATAGGTAACTGATGCCTTTGGCAAATCCCAACCTCAATACACTGCTCGAGTAAAATGCTGGTTACCGGGAGATGAGACAGCTACAGAAACTACCATGATTGTGGGGCCACTACCAGCTAATATTCTGGGGCTGGATCTGATAAAGGGGAAGGCCTGGACAGACACCAGAGGGAAAGAATGGGTGTTTGGTCTCCCACCCCCTCTATCCGTCTGTTGCAAACTGTTCCAAGTCTGCCTCCTTCTAAAATAACAAATGTAAACCTCCACCCACTTCCTTTAGGAACACATGAAAAAATTACCCCAGAAATTGCAGATTTGCAGGCACCATGGACAGTATGGTCTGTCCATGAACCTAATGGGCAGTGGCAGTTGCCAGTGAGTTACCTCAATGCTGACACTGGCTCACAAATAGCTGCTGCACATAACAAAGCTGAACTGATTGACCACATTACTGATGTCACCACAGTGGACCAGACTCAGACAAGTACTATCACCCACTTAGAAAGTCTGAGACTTCAAATCCCCACAGGAAAATTAGTAGTGTGTATTCCCCCTGACACCTTGGCCACCTTAGAGCAAAGAAAGATGCTGAGAAGTAAAAAGGAGCTCCAGCATACTCTGAGTTTATTTGTTTTTTGGAGAAAACATGCTCCAAACTTCTCTATTATTACTGCCCTAGTGACATTATACCACATAAGAAAAGGAGTTGGATAAATAGAGAGTTCCTTCTTTTTAATAATGGGTCCGTAGTGGGCCAGATTTTCTTTTTTTTCTGCAGGAACCTGCCAACAGATGAGATCAAACTGCATGAAACCAATAAAGCTTTCAATTGCAGCAATGGGCAGAAAAGATAACTGCCCCCACAACTGCTCCTATTATCAGCTTACAAGTATGCCATGAGAAAACGAAGTAGCAACAGGACTGAAGACTTCTACTGTTCTTTGACATGTGTTTGTGTTTCTATCTTAATAACTTTGTAGTATGCATGTCTGTATGTATTTTT
>NW_020892009.1:0-1268 GCF_003945725.1 Corapipo altera
CCAATTCCAGGCTCGGATGGAGCGGGACATGAGCAACAAGCGGATTTACGCCGAGGAGGAGCTCCCGGAATCCGGGGCCGGCAGCGAATTCCACCGGAAGCTGCGGGAGGAGGCGCGGAGGAAAAAATACGGGATCGTCCTGCGGGAATTCCGGGCCGAGGATCAGCCCTGGATCCTCCGGGTCAACGGGAAAACCGGCAGGAAGTGAGGGGGGAACCGGAGTGGGAGTGGGGTGGGATTGGGGTGGGAATGGGACTGGCATTGGGATGGAGACAGGGATGGGATTGGGGTGGGACTGGAACAGGGATGGGGCTGGAATGGGATGGGAATGGGAACGGGGTTGGGATGGACCCGGACTGGGATGGGATTGGGGTGGGATTGGAACAGGGATGGGGATGGGTCTGGGGTTGGGATGGGATTGGGGTGGAGACAAGGATGAGATTGGGGTGGGATTGGGACAGGGATGGGATTGGAATGGGGTGGGAATGGGACTGGGATTAGGTGGGAGTGGGACTGGGGTTGGGATGGGATTGGGTGGGAATGGGAAGAGGGTTGGGATGGGATTGGGATGGGATCGGAACAGGGATGGGGCTGGAATGGGATGGGAATGGGGTTCTGGGGTTTTTTTGGGGAGGTTTATGGGTTTTTTTGGGGAGGGTTGTGGGAATTTTTGATGGAGGTGTATGGGATTTTTTTCAGGGGGTTCTGGGATTTTTTTGGGGGAGGTTTATGGGTTTTTTTGGGGAGGTTTATGGGTTTTTTTGGGGAGGGTTGTGGGAATTTTTGATGGAGGTGTATGGGATTTTTTTCAGGGGGTTCTGGGATTTTTTTGGGGGAGGTTTATGGGTTTTTTTGGGGAGGTTTATGGGTTTTTTTGGGGAGGGTTGTGGGGATATTTTTGAGGGAGGTTTATGGGATTTTTGGGGCGGGTTGTGGGAATTTTTGGTGGAGGTTTTTGAGGGGGGGGGGGCGGAATTTTTGAGGGAGATTTATGAGATTTTTTTTTTCAGGGGGGGTTCTGGGTGTTTTTTGGGGTGGTTTTTTGGGGTCCCTGACCCCCCCCGTGCCCCCCTCTCCCAGGTTCCGTGGGGTGAAGAAGGGGGGGGTGACGGAGAACGCCTCGTACTACGTGTTCACCCAGTGCCCCGACGGCGCCTTCGAGGCCTTTCCCGTCAGGAACTGGTACAACTTCACCCCCCTGGCCCGGCACAGGACCCTCACGGCTGAGGAGGCCGAGGAGGAGTGGGAGAGGTGACCCCAAAACCCCA
>NW_020892010.1:0-1268 GCF_003945725.1 Corapipo altera
TTAATTTGCCTGCTTTTCACTGTTGTTTTTGTCTTCCCCTCTTCCTTCCAGGAAGATGAGCAGGCAGCTTTCTTCCTTTAGGGATTTGTAAATAGGGAAAGGAGACAGACCTATTTTTTACCCCTTGGTAAGCACAGGGGAAGTGTCTATCAAGTACTACTTCAATGAGCCCAGTTTAGCCCAGCTAGTCTCTCATTCTTTGCTTTCTTGTTGCACATTTCTTCCCTTTCCCACAAGGATGCTTGTTTGGCATCTATGGAAACTGCCAAAAGATTGGAAGAAGATCTTTCAGAGAGTCAGCTCATGCCAGTCCGCCTGCTAAGGGGGACAGACATTTAGGGCAGGAAGTAGAGCAAGCCTCTATCAGCTTGGGATTTATTTGATTGATTGGATAAATAAGAAGTGCTGTTCTCTGAAACTTCCACTGATTGCCCTGAGCAAGACCCAGATTCAAGAGGATGACAAAGCAAAGCCTCTGTTTTACCAAGGACAGAGTTTCTCATCCTTTCCCCCACGGCAGTGCCCTCTCTGAAAGGCAAGGCCATCAATATGTAACTGTGGGCATGTTTAGTATGACATCCAACAATCCTTAGAGCATCTGTAGGCAGAGAAACTTCATGACAGATGAGATACATGGTAGAGTGGAAGAAGCAGTCTCTTTCCTGGTTTGGAAACTATCCCGGAGACTGCATTTTCCAGCCATGAGAGTAGAAAATCCATTGTATTTAGAGCATATTTTGTAGGCTTCTTTCCTGTTTTATCCCTTCTCAGCCTCTCATGCCAGAGGCAATATTGAGGAAGGAAGTGGGTTTTAAAAAAGAGAAAAGGCAAAAACTTCTTTCAGGCAGTCAGTTCTTCTGGGCAGGGCCGTCTGACTCTTGGTGTGTTTCCCTCCATGTGCTCAGCACCGGCACAGGGCACACTGAGGGAGGTCTCCAAACTTTCCTGTAGATGATTCCGTCAAAACTAATCCCCTCCCAGGGCATCACAAGGTGACGCTCACCAGTTCTTCCAAGTAAAAAGAATACTTCTTTTCCCCCAGGGCAGAAAAGATGGAAACATGCTACCTGTGCAAGAGAGGGACAGCGGAGGTCCATCCTCTGCCATGGGGGCGGTGACCCAGACTCCCTGTTTATCCTCTCGTCCCTCTGGGAGCCCTGAGGTTTCCCTCTGGTCCCCTCTGGCTCCCTGTGCTTGGAAAGCCTTCCAAATCCATTCTGGTGAGGGGAGGTGGTGATGCAGCAACAGCAGACGCCTCGTGGGATGCC
>NW_020892011.1:0-1268 GCF_003945725.1 Corapipo altera
TGGTCTCTCTCCAGCTGCATTTAGTGGACGTTGGGATCCTGAAGATGGCTCAGGTGGGTACCAGGAGTTCTGCCTGAGTCGGGTCCTCCCCTCACATGGCCATGACACTCCCGGCCATCCCAGTCTGCCCCAGTATACCCCAGTGCACCTTCCCCAAGGATCCCATTTCTTCCCCCAGGCTCCCAATACATCCCACTGCACCCAGTGTGTCTCTGAGCCTGTCTTCCTCCCCACTCCCCTGTGGTGGAGAAGGTGGTGGGTCCTGTTGGTGAGATGTGGCTGCATCCCTGGATGTCTGAGGTGAGCAGTGCCTGCAGGGAGAGGGGTCAGGACAAGGCCCCTCTTGTGTTGCAGTGGACTTTGGGGTGACGTTTGGGGCTCTGTCTTTCAGGACTGGTGGTGACACCTGTGCCCTGTCCCCCTCCAGCACTATGAGGAGATGATCATCTTTGGAGGGCCTGCTGATTTTCCTCAGAGCCCAGGGGCATTTCCCCTGAATGATCAATAAATCCCTTCAGGAAAGCCACTCTGCTTGATCATGTGTGTGTGTTCCCATCTCCATGTGTGTGTTCCCATCTCCATGGGTGTGTTCCCATCTCCATATGTGTGTTCCCATCTCCACGTGTGTGTTCCCATCTCCACGTGTGTGTTCCCATCTCCATGGGTGTGTTCCCATCTCCACATGTGTGTTCCCATCTCCATGTGTGTTCCCATCTCCACGTGTGTGTTCCCATCTCCATGGGTGTGTTCCCATCTCCACATGTGTGTTCCCATCTCCATGTGTGTTCCCATCTCCACGTGTGTGTTCCCATCTCCATGGGTGTGTTCCCATCTCCATGTGTGTTCCCATCTCCACGTGTGTGTTCCCATCTCCATGTGTGTTCCCATCTCCACGTGTGTGTTCCCATCTCCACGTGTGTGTTCCCATCTCCATGGGTGTGTTCCCATCTCCACATGTGTGTTCCCATCTCCATGTGTGTTCCCATCTCCACGTGTGTGTTCCCATCTCCATGGGTGTGTTCCCATCTCCATGTGTGTGTTCCCATCTCCACGTGTGTGTTCCCATCTCCATGGGTGTGTTCCCATCTCTGTGCCTGCGTTCCCGTGTCCATGTCCCCTCCCTTCTCCAACCCCTGCACACCTGGTGCCTCTCTGGCCACACCCCTGCCATGAGCTGAGAGGCTCAGGGGGCTCCTGGGGGTCTCTGCACACGAGATCCCCTTCACCCCCTCCATGTGCATCCTGAGCAGTGCAGGTTGGGGCATCCT
>NW_020892012.1:0-425 GCF_003945725.1 Corapipo altera
CATCCCTGTGTCCCCTGTCCCCAGCTGAGGGGTCACATCCCACCCCCGTGTCCTCTGTGTCCAGTTGGTGGCCCTTGACCCACCCCTGTGTCCCCTGTCCCCAGCTGGGGGTCACATCCCACCTCTGTGTCCTCTGTCTACAGTTGGTGGCCCTTGACTCTGGGGGTTGTGTCCCCCAGACCCTGGCAGTGCCCCCAAGCCCTGGCAGTGTCCCCCAGGCCTTGACGTCCCCAGGCCCTGACAGTGTCCACAGGCCCTCACAGCATCCCCAGGCCCTGACAGTGTCCCCTAGGCCTGGCATTGTCCCCAAGCCCTGAGAGTGTCCCCCAAGCCCTGACAGTGTCCCCCAGGCCCTGACAGTGTCCCCCAGGCCCTGGCATTGTCCCCAGGCCGTGACAGTGTCCCCAGGCCCTGGCATTGTCCCC
>NW_020892012.1:525-1268 GCF_003945725.1 Corapipo altera
CAAGCCCTGACAATGTCCCCCAGGCCCTGGCATTGTCCCCAGGCCCTGACAGTGTCCCCCAGGCCCTGGCAGTGCCCCCAGGCCCTGACAGTGTCCCCCAGGCCCTGACAGTGTCCCCCAGGCCTGGCATTGTCCCCGTGTGCCCCCAGGGAACCACGAGACCGACAACATGAACCAGATCTACGGCTTCGAGGGGGAGGTGAAGGCCAAGTACACGGCGCAGATGTTCGCCCTCTTCAGCGAGGTCTTCGAGTGGCTGCCCCTGGCCCAGTGCATCAACGGCAAAGTGCTGGTGAGGGGGCACCGGGGCACCCCGGCTCCGGGGCTGGCAGTGCCCGCCGGACCCTATAGATCCCTATCTGGCAGTGCCCATTGGATCCTATAGATCCCTATCTGGCAGTGCCCGCCGGACCCTATAGATCCCTATCTGGCAGTGCCCATTGCCCCCTTTGGCTCCCTATCTGGCAATGCCATTGATCCCTGTGGCTCCCTATCTGGCAGTGCCCATTGCCCCGTGTGGCTCCCTATCTGGCAATGCCCATTGATCCTTATGGCTCCCTATCTGGCAGTGCCTATTGCCCCTTATGGCTCCCTATCTGGCAATGCCCATTGATCCCAGTGGCTCCCTATCTGGCAATGCCCATTGATCCCTGTGGCTCCCTATCTGGCAGTGCCACTGGGGGGGTCCCCACCGTCCCCTGTCCCTGGGGGGGATTTGGGGTTCTCCCTGTCACAATGAGGGG
>NW_020892013.1:0-1268 GCF_003945725.1 Corapipo altera
GGTTTAGTGTTGAATTGTGCTAAAACCAGCCTGGTTCCCCAACCTTCCAATACACATCCTGCTTTTGGAAGCAGAGTTTGACAGATCAGCTGCTCACTGGCCTGGGAAGATGTGACTGGAGATCCATCAGTGGATAAGCATAAAAGCCCAGGGCCAACATTCCTAGAGCAGATTCTTCCACAGACTTTGTTGAAGTGTGTGGAGCTTCTGCTGTGAAGCAGGGACAGCTCTTGATGGTCCCTGCCCAGGGGGTGAAAGAAAGAGAGAACTCTGCCTTGATTTATTTCTATCAGACCCCGCCGGGCCCTCCCCGCTTCCTGCCGGGATCGGACACCGCCGGCGGCCCCGGCCCTGCTGGGCTCCATCAGCCTGAGGAATTGCTGCCAAGGAGGGGCCGGGGGCTTCCTCTTGGCCTTCGTCTCCCTGGCGCTGGGGCTCGGCTTCTACCTGCGCCAGAAGGTGAGGGGGGTCCCAGGGGGTCGTGTGTCCCCCCAGAGCGTCTGTGCCCCCCTGGGGACCCCCCACCCGGTGTCACCCCCTTTTCTCTCCCCACAGAGCTTCTGAGCCGCCGGCGGCCGCAGCCCCTCCCATGGGCCTCGGGCCCAGCCTGGACTCCCCCCGTCCCCGTGAGGATTTTGGGGGGGGTCGTGTGTTCCCCCCTCCCCTGCTGTCACTCTGCCTCTGCCCGGCTGCTCCCAGTGATCCCAGTAAAGCTTCCTAGTTCTCCCCAGTCCTGGTTATTCGGGGGAAGTTGGGGGGGAGGCGTGGGGTGACGCGGATGGAGGAGACGAGTTTGGGGGGGACAGAACCGGCCCCAGGATGGATCGGGAATGGGGACCCCTCTCGGTCTCCCCATGTCAACCAGCTCTAGGGGGAGCTTTGGGAGGGCACCTGCCCCTCAGTACAGCACCCAGCTCACCCAAAAGGATGCTGGGAACCCCACTAAACCTCCCAACAGCCCCTCAAGGAGGACCACCAAACACACTCAAAGCCCAAGCAGGACCCCCCCCAACCCCTTTTTTGGGGGGACGTCTCTGGGTACTGGTGGTGCTGAGAGCCCCCCCTGCTTCGGGCGAGGAGCTTTCAGGTGAGTGGGGGGTGGGAAGGGGGTGGTCGGTGGGAAAAGGGGAGTCAGAAGGGATAAAAGGGGTGGTGGGAAATCAAACTGAGTGGGAGGGGAGTGGGACCCCCCAAAAGTGGAGGGGGAGAGGCACTGAGGATTATGGGAAATGGGTGTGAGAGGTCAGAAGAGTGGGGAAAGGGGAGGG
>NW_020892014.1:0-1267 GCF_003945725.1 Corapipo altera
TCCATGATTCTATGATTACACTATTAAAGGATGATAAAGGATCTGCATTAAGGAGAGAAATCACTGTTTCTGGGACAATGACAACCTGTTTCCTGTGAGTTGAACCTGCCCAGCCACAGGTGTCCATAGCTGAGGACAGGGTTATAAGTGAGGTTGGAGGAGAGCTCAGGAGATCTGTAGTGCAACCCCCTTCTCCAAGCAGGGTCAGCCATCAGGTCAGAGACTGCACAACCTGTTCCTCTGAAAATGGGCAACGTTTCTGCTTACACACACTTGGAAATTCTCTTCTTTCAATCAAGTTGGTCAGGCATGATTTACCCTTGGTAACTGGGAGTTACAGTCATAATTATATGAGATAAGAGAATATTTGTTTTCCTGAAATTTACATTTGCAGCATCATTTCCCCTAGTGGCTTTTAAAATAATGCTGAGTGTTTGAGACAGTTTGATCTCTCAGGTCACATTAGACAAACCCATAGGAAAAATGACTTACCTGAAAAGTCTGTAAGAATAATGGCTGCACTCATTAACCTCTGTCTTCGGAAAGGATCATTAATAGAGTCCACTGACACATCATAGGACAGCAGGACCTTCCTCTTTGGTTAGAAAGACAACAGAAGATAACATAGCAAGGGAATATGAAAAGCTGGCAAGACAATTATTATGTCCAGCATGAGATAAATATGCCTTTTTAAATGCACATTGAAGGGAAGCTTTACTTTGGTGACAATATATAAAACAAAAAATACAACACTATCAAGTTTTTGATTTTGAAGGTAAAGAGCGTTTCATCAAAACCAGTAAATTTCTTCATGAAGTTGTTTCCTTCTGAAAATATTTAATAACAATAATAATGTCACTGTAGAAGAAGTATGGAAACATTAATGGGAAAAGAATCCTTCCATCTTTCCAGTGACTGATGAGAAGAGCAGACAAAAAGAACACTGGCCATCAGTTTGAATAAACTATTCCCTATTTAACAATGATAATTATTGACTATTAATAAATAATATATATTTATTAATATGAAAAATAGTCAAGTAGTTAATAAAAATTATTGCTTTCTCCAGCACTACCAGGCCTATCTAGATCTCTACTAATATTGAACTGCTCAAAACTAGGGATGGCACTATTTTTGTTTTCATTAGAAGCCACAGAATGCTCAGCTCAGTACTCCTGATGTGAGCTCAAGGACAGACAGGCCAAGACTTGTATCTTATGGGGATACACTGAATTATTATCAAATATTCTGTTCATGACACATTAAC
>NW_020892015.1:0-1267 GCF_003945725.1 Corapipo altera
CCCCCCTGCTGTCTCCAATGTCCCCAGGGCCTCCCATGGTCCCAATTCCCACCTTGACACCCCCAATTCCACTGTTCACAAACCCCTCCCCACTGTCCCCACTGTCCCCAAGCCCCATCCCTGATGTCCCCAACCCTCCATCTCACCCCAGGAGCCCCCCCTGGATCCTCTGACCAAAAATGCCCCCCCCCGCCCCCGCTCACAGAAAAGCCAAGGGCATCTGAGGACACGCTGGGGGGCTTTGCAGACACTGGGGGATTACTAGGGGATACTGGGACACACTGGGGGGAACCAGAGGGAACTGGGAGGGACTGGGGGGTTACTGAGGGACACTGGGAGGGCACTGGGAGGGACTGGGGAGTTACTGGGAGATACCAGAACACACGGGGGGACACTGGGAGGTTACTGGGCCATACTGGGGGTTACTGGGTGCTCACTGGAGCATCACTGGGCCATACTGGGGGGCAGTGGGAGGTCACTGGGACACACTGGCTGGTTACTGAGGGGGTTACTGGGCTGTACTGAGGGTCACTGGGAGGTCACTGGAATATACTGGGGGCACTGGGATCCCCTTACCCAGATGTGGTACATCTCCCCGCACTTTGGGGGGCACATCCAGGACCCCTCCCCTGAGGGCTGGGGGATCCCCTGAACCCCACTGCTGGGCTTTAGGGGACCCTCGGGACCCCCTCCTTGTGGGGTCTCTGTGTGCTGAGTTTTGGGGGTCTCTGGGGTTCAGGACAGGCATTGGGATCCCCTTTCCCTGAGGTCGGTCCACCGACACAGAGACTCCATAAAATCTCCTCAAAACCCCTGAAATTACCTCAGAAATCCACCTCTGGACCCATCCAAACCTCCTCAAGGACCCCACAAATCCCCTCAGAGACCTCATCCACCCCCAGGACCCCCTAAACCTTCTCAGTGACCTGCAAAACCCACCTGGGATCCCCAGGTCCTTTCAGGGACCCCAAAAACCCCCTCAGGGACCCTCAAAACCGTCTGGGACTCCCAAAATCCCACTAGAAACCCACAAAACTGCTTCGAAGACCCCCCAGGACCTCTCAATTCCCTCGGAGACTCCAAAACTCCCTCAGGGATTCCCAAACCCATTCAGGGACTGTCAACCCTCCCCTTAAGTCCCCTCCGGACACTAAACCCCTTCAGAGACCCCCAAAACCTCCTCAGGGACCCCCCAAGGACCCCAAAACCACACAACAGCAGAAGAGCTTTCTGTAAAGGAAGAGAGCAGAAAATCTGAGAAGGAGGA
>NW_020892016.1:0-1267 GCF_003945725.1 Corapipo altera
CCCCCTCACACTCGGCCTTGATGGCGTTGGCGTTGATGGGGGCGTAGGGCCGCCGTGCCGCCCGCCGGGGCTGCAGGACGTCGCGGCAGAGGCGCCGGGACAGGCGGGTGAGGCGCGTGGTCTGCAGCAGGAACGTCTGGCGGTTCTTGGCCAGGAGCTTGGCCCGGCTCGTGGTGTACGGGGACAGGCTCTGGGCCTCGGGCCGGGACAGGTGACCCCGGGAGTGGGGCTCCTGAGAGGGAAGGGGGGGTCAGGGGGGCTGTAACCCCCCCCAGAACGGCCCCCAGAGCCCCCCAGCCCAGCCCAGCCCGGGGCTGCACAGGGGAACGGGCTCTGGGCTGGGACAGGGGACCCTGGAAACGGGGCTCCTGAGAGACCAGGGGGGGGTCAGGGGGCTTTGGGGGTCCCGGGGGTTTGGGGGGCTCACCGAGGCGCTGCGGGTCACCCCCTCCAGCTGGGTGGGGGTCTTGAGCCCCCCGTATTTCTTCCAGTAGATCCAGCAGGAAGCACAGAGGCGGCACTGCATGTTGGGGGGGCCCCAGGCGTACCACTGGGGGGACTGGGATGCTGGGGAGGGGGGAGACAGTGGGTCAGAGACCCCCCCCTAAACCCAGGAACCCCCCAAAGGACCCATCCCAAAACCCCACGACCCCTCCCGAATCCCAGGAATCCCCACACACCTCTGTTCCCCCCCCAGACCCCAGGACCTCCTCAGGCCCCCTCCCAATTCCCCCAAGCCCCTGCGACCCCCCCCAACCCCAGGGACCCCCCAGCAGCCCCCCCAGGCCCCCCCAGCCCCCACTGACTGTGGCAGCTCTCGCAGCTCAGCCCCTTCTGGAACCCGGCCCCGTTCACGCCGGGTTTGGAGCCCACCGAGATGATCTGGTTGGGGTTGGGTTTGGTGCTGCAGAAAAGGGGGGGGGGTCAGGGGGGGTCCTGCGTGCCCCCCTAGGCCCGGGAGGGGGTCCCCGAGCCCCCCCACTCACTAGGTGGGGATGTAGACTTGCTTCAGTTTGCTGTCGGCCTCTGCTGCCTTCAGCCTCTTCTGCGAGCAGGGGGGGGGTCACACGGGGCTGGGGGGGGGCGGCACCCCCCCCCAAACCCCTGCAGGCCCCCCAGAAGCCCCCCCCAAGCCCACAGCAGCCCCCCAAACCCCATATCCACTCCCTCAAACCTCCTGCAAGCCCCCAAACCCTCACATCAACCCCCCCATACCACCGGCACCCCTAAAACCTCGCAGCCCTCCCGAGCCTCCGTATCAGACCCT
>NW_020892017.1:0-175 GCF_003945725.1 Corapipo altera
GGTTTGGGTTCACTATGGGATGGTTTGGGTTCACTATGGGATGGTTTGGGTTCACTATGGGATGGTTTGGGTTCACTATGGGATGGTTTGGGGTCACTATGGGATGGTTTGGGGTCACTATGGGATGGTTTGGGTGCCCTGGGGAGGTTTGGGGTCACTATGGGATGGTTTGGGG
>NW_020892017.1:275-1267 GCF_003945725.1 Corapipo altera
GGGAGGTTTGGGGTCACTATGGGATGGTTTGGGTGCCCTGGGGGGGGTTTGGGTGCCCTGGAGAGGTTTGGCTGTGACTGTGTCTGGTTTTTGGGGTCCCCCCCTCACCCCTGTCCCCCTGTGCCCCCCAGGCTGCAGACTGGCATAAGGGGTGCCCTGGGGAGGTTTGGGGTCACTGTGTGGGGTTTGGGTGCCCTGGGGGGGTTTGGGGTCACTATGGGATGGTTTGGGGGGTTTGGGTGCCCTGGGTGTGACTGTGTCTGGTTTTTGGGGTCCCCCCCTCACCCCTGTCCCCCCGTGCCCCCCCCGGCTCCAGACTGGCATGCGGGGGGCCCTGGGGATGTTTGGGTGCCCTGGGGAGGTTTGGGTGCCCTGGGGGGGGTTTACTGTGACTGTGTCTGGTTTTTGGGGTCCCCCCCTCACCCCTGTGCCCCCCAGGCTCCAGACTGGCATGCGGGGGGCCTTTGGGAAGCCGCAGGGCACGGTGGCCCGGGTGCACATCGGGCAGGTCATCATGTCCATCCGCACCAAGGCCCAGAACAAGGAGCACGTGGTGGAGGCTCTCAGGAGGGCCAAGTTCAAGTTCCCAGGAAGGCAGAAGGTGATTTTGGGGGGGGTTCAAAACGGGACTCAAAAGGGGTTAAAAACTTCCAAAAAAAGGGGTTAAAAACTTCCAAAAAAAAGGGGTTAAAAACTTTAAAAAAAGGGGTTAAAAACTTCCAAAAAAAGGGTTAAAAACTTAAAAAAAAAAGGGTTAAAAACTTCCAAAAAAAGGGTTAAAAAGTTAAAAAAAGGGGTTAAAAACTTCAAAAAAAAGGGGTTGAAAACTTTTACAAAATGGGGTTAAAAACTTCCAAAAAAAGGGGTTAAAAACTTCCAAAAAAAGGGTTAAAAACTTCCAAAAAAAGAGTTAAAAACTTCAAAAAAAAGGGGTTAAAAACTTCCAAAAAAAGGGGTTAAAAACTTCCAAAAAAAGGGGTTAAAAACTTCCA
>NW_020892018.1:0-1267 GCF_003945725.1 Corapipo altera
ATTCACTTGTGCAGGGCAGAGCAGTTCCGGTCTGTGTCAGGTCCTTTATCTCGTCCCTGTTTTGTGTCCTTCTTCTCTTAATTGTGTCACATGTTGTGTGTTGTCACAGGTGCGGGGTGTCTCACTTGGGGTCAACCTGGAACTGCTCTGCCCTGCTCCGTGGATCAGTGGGTCGATAGAATATTGCTCAGAGTCTACCATCAGCTCCACAACACTCGGCTATAACGATGGCACACGAGTTATGTACGCCCGCTCCATCCGGCAGGACCGTACAGCCATCGGCTCCACTGACTGAGGTAACTGACATGCTGATGGGAGACTCTGGGCAATATTCTATCTACCCACTGATCCACGGAGCAGGGCAGAGCAGTTCCAGGCTGACCCCAAGTGAGACACCCCACACCTGTGACAACACACACCATGTGACACAATTAAGAGACAAAGGACACAAAATATGGATGAGACAGAGGACCTGACACAGACCGGAACTGCTCTGCCCTGCACAAGTGAATCCAATGATACAAAGTAAGTCCTTTCTTCGATGTGTCCAAATAATCTGTTACAGGACACCCATTGCACTGCACTAATTGCAAAAAACCCTCCGGGCAATGCACACACTTGCACCGACTCCCAACCTCTCTCTGGGTCTTTGCCCTGCACTTATCTTGCCGACAGCCGGGGATGCGAATCCATCTTCGATGCAGAGCAGGGGCACCTGGGCTGGCTCAGAGGTTCCTGGCATCGGGAGAGTGCTCGGAGTCAACTGCGAGAAAGAAAACCAGACTCAAGATCTGAGTAGTGTGGCACGTGACCCCAACCTCCATGATCCCTCTACTCACCAGCACTGAGGCAGGTCCTCGTGTCACTGGCTCTGACCAGACTTGGACAATGTGCTGTCATCTTCTAGGATACCTGAGCGAGTGAAAGACAAAATTAGAGGCATTTCTAAAGCTGCAGTGGATCCAGGCTCCTCCTGCTGCCTCCCCAACTCACCTAGAAGGCTCCTCTCTCTTCAGCTGCTCCCAAGGCCTCCCCTGCAAATGAAAGGGGTAAATGTTCAAACACTGAGCTCTCAAACATTCAGGGATGGCTCACAAGCAAAGCCAAAAACCTCTAAACACCATCAGACTCCACGCCGAAGCGTTGCTACGCACCCTGAAGTGGACAGACGGCCGCTGCGAGACAACATGGATGCAGAGGTTGGTGCTGATGTACTGCCTCATCCTGGTTATCTCGGCTCCTTCAGCTTGATCTCTTATAGGATGGA
>NW_020892019.1:0-809 GCF_003945725.1 Corapipo altera
ATGGGGCACTGGGGGAACTGGGATGGGGGGATATGGGGCACTGGGGGAACTGGGATGGGGGGATATGGGGCACTGGGGGCACTGGGATGGGAGATATGGGGCACTGGGGGAGCTGGGGGGACTGGGACAGGGGGATATGGGGCATTGGGGGAACTGGGACGGGGGGATATGGGGCATTGGGGGAACTGGGGGCACTGGGACGGGGGATATGGGGCATTAGGGGCACTGGGACAGGGGTATATGGGGCATTGGGGGCACTGGGATGGGGAATATGGGGCGATATGGGGGGGATTTGGGGGATATGGGGGAATATGGGGGATATGAGGGGATATGGGGAGATATTGGGGGATATGGAGGGGATTTGGGGGGTTTTGGGGGGGATTTGGGGACGTATGGGGGATGTGGGGGTAAATGGGAGGATCTGGGGGGGGGGATTTGCCCACGCACCTGTCGGAGAGGACCCCGAAGAGTCCTGATCCCAGCAGGATCCCGCCCATGTAGATGGACTGGGCCAACTGCCGCAGCCGCTTGGACTCGCACACCAGGTCCCACTGCCCGGGGGGGACACACGGGGGGTCCGGCACCGCCCCGGCGCCGCCGCGGTGCCCCCATCCCGGGGAGGGGGGTGGCTCTGGGGGGTCCCCCCTCCCTCCCTCACCTCAGTGATGATGGTGTCGGTGAAGACGCCGTCCACGTAGGTCCAACCATCGCGGCACGGCTCGGTGGGCGCGTCATTGGCCGTGCCGTTGGCCATCCCATTGGCCATCCCATTGACCATCCCGTTGGCCATCCCCTTGACCATCCCATTG
>NW_020892019.1:819-1267 GCF_003945725.1 Corapipo altera
CCATCCCATTGACCATCCCGTTGGCCATCCCCTTGACCATCCCATTGGCCATCCCATTGGCCATCCCATTGGCCATCCCCTTGGCCATCCCGTTGGCGGACCCATTGGCCCCCAGGAGGTGCCACTGGAGCTCCACGTAGCGGCGGCAGCGCTGGGGCCGCCGGTGGCCGTCCAGGGGCACGGCCACGAGCAGGGGCGCGGCGCTGGCGTTGGCCGCGGGGCGGGGCCGGCAGTGGTGCTCGGGGACGCCGGCGGTGAAGTTCTGCAGCAGGTTGTGGCTGGCCAACATGAGCAACGGCACGGCCAGAGCCGCCACGTAGGTCACCTGGAAACGGCCCATCCCGCCCAACCGGGCCAGCAGATCCGCGAAGGACATCGTGGGGTCGGAGCGGGAACGGGGACGGAGCGGGAACGGGGACGGATCAGCTGGGGAGGGGAAGGGGAAGAG
>NW_020892020.1:0-277 GCF_003945725.1 Corapipo altera
ATCCCAAATCCAGGGATCCCAAATCCAGGGGATCCCAAATCCAGGGGGATCCCAAATCTGGGGATCCCAAATCCAGGGGATCCCAAATCCAAGGATCCCAAATCCAGGGATCCCAAATCCGGGGGGATCCCAAATGCAGGGATCTCAAATCCAGGGAATCCCAAATCCGGGGGGATCCCAAATGCAGGGGATCCCAAATCCGGGGATCCCAAATCCAGGATCCCAAATCCGGGGATTCCAAATCCAGGATCCCAAATCCGGGGATCCCAAATCCAGG
>NW_020892020.1:377-1267 GCF_003945725.1 Corapipo altera
CAGGGATCCCAAATCCAGGGGATCCCAAATCCAGGGGGATCCCAAATGCAGGGGATCCCAAATCCAAGGATCCCAAATCCGGGGATCCCAAATCCGGGGATCCCAAATCCAGGGGATCCCAAATCCAAGGATCCCAAATCCGGGGATCCCAAATGCAGGGATCCCAAATCCGGGGATCCCAAATCCAGGGAATCCCAAATCCGGGGATCCCAAATCCAGGGATCCCAAATGCAGGGATCTCAAATCCAGGGGATCCCAAATCCAGGGGATCCCAAATCCAGGGATCCCAAATGCAGGGAATCCCAAATGCAGGGATCCCAAATCCAGGGAATCCTAAATCCAAGGAATCCTAAATCCAGGGGGATCCAAATCCAGGGAATCTTAAATCCAGGGATCCCAAATCCAGGGAATCCTAAATCCAGGGCTTCCCATAGCCAGGGATCCCAAATCCAGGGGGATCGAAATCCAGGGAATCCTAAATCCAGGGATCCCAAATCCGGGGAATCCCAAATCCAGGGATCCCAAATCCAGGGAATCCTAAATCCAGGGGGATCTTAAATCCAATGATCCCAAATCTGGGGAATCCTAAACCCAGGGGATCCCAAATCCAGGGGTCCCAAGTTCAGGAAATCCTAAATCCAGGGGTCCCAAAACCAGGGATCCCAAATCCAGAGATCCCAGATCCAGGGGGTTCCCAGATCCAGGGGGACCCAAATCCAGGGGATCCTAAATCTGGGGGGATCCCAAATCTGGGGGGCTCATCCCAAATCCTGTTGTTTTCCCCACTTTTTTCCCCCCATTCCCCTTTTCCCACCATCCCATCCCCCTTTTCCTCCTTTTCCCACTATCCCAACCCCCACATCCCCCTTTTCCCCCCATCCATCCCATCC
>NW_020892021.1:0-287 GCF_003945725.1 Corapipo altera
CCCCCCCGCTCTGTCCCCCCGGGGGTCACACCGGGCACTCACTGAGCCGCCACCTTGATGAACTTGCGCAGGAGCCGCGCCCGCCGCGCGGGGTCGGGGCAGAGGCACAGCTCGGTGGCCACCCAGAACTGCAGCTCCTGGAAGCGCCGCAGCGCCCGCTCCAGGTTGGCCGCGCTCACCTCCGGCAGCCGCGGCGGCCCCACGATGTAGTGGATCATCTCCACCTGTGCCCCCATCCCTGCGTCAGGGGGGACCCAAAATCCCCCCTCCCTGTGGCCCCACATTGT
>NW_020892021.1:297-1267 GCF_003945725.1 Corapipo altera
TGTAGTGGATCATCTCCACCTGTGCCCCCAGCCCCGTGTCAGGGGGGACCCAAAACCCTAAATCCTCCCTCCTGGTGACCCCACAATGTAGTGGATGGATCATCTCCACCTGTGCCCCCAACCCCTGGATCAGGGGGGCCCAAAATCCCCCCTCCTGGTGGCCCCACAATGTGGTAGATCATCCCCACCTGTGCCCCCATCCCCGCGGGTCAGGGGGGACCCAAAATCCCAAATCTCTCCTCCTAGTGGCCCCAAAATCCCCCCTCCTGGTGTCCCCACATTGTAGTGGATCATCTCCGCCTGTGCCCCCAGCCCTGCGTCAGGGGGGACCCAAAATCCCCCCTCCTGGTGGCCCCAAAATCCCCCCTCCCTGTGGCCCTACAGTGTGGTGGATCATCTCCACCTGTGCTCCCCATCCCCTGGATCAGGGGGACCCAAAATCCCCAAATCCCCCCTCCTGGTGGCCCCACATTGTAGTGGATCATCTCCACCTGTGCCCCCAGCCCTGGGCCAGGGGGGACCCAAAATCCCCTCTCCTTGTGTCCCCACGATGTAGTGGATGGATCATCCCCACCTGTGCCCCCATCCCCGGGTCAGGGGGGGTCCCCAAACCCCAAATCCCCCCTCCCTGCAGCCTCACAATGTGGTGGATGGATCATCCCCACCTGTGCCCCCATCCCTGCAGGTCAGGGGGTCCTCAAATCCCAAATCCCCCCTCCCTGCAGCCTCACAATGTGGTGGATGGATCATCCCCACCTGTGCCCCTATCCCTGTAGGTCAGGGGGTCCTCAAATCCCAAATCCCCCCTCCCTGCAGCCCCACAATATGATCCCCCAACCCCTGGATCAAGGGGAGCCCAAATCCCCCCTCCTGGTGTCCCCACGATGTAGTGGATGGATCATCCCCACCTGTGCCCCCATCCCCGGGTCAGGGGGGGTCCCCAAACCCCAAATCCCCCCTCCCTGCAGCC
>NW_020892022.1:0-1267 GCF_003945725.1 Corapipo altera
ACCCGCTGTCCCCTGTGCTGTCCCGGTGTCACCGGTGCCACCCGCTGTCCCCTGTCCTGTGCCCCTGTCACCGGTGCCACCCGCTGTCCCCTGTGCTGTCCCGGTGTCACCGGTGCCACCCGCTGTCCCCTGTGCTGTCCCGGTGTCACCGGTCCCACGCAGTGTCCTCTGTCCTGTCCCGGTGTCACCGGTGCCACCCGCTGTCCCCTGTCCCGTGCTGGTGTCACCTGGTGCCACCCGCTGTCCCCTGTGCTGTCCCGGTGTCACCGGTCCCACGCAGTGTCCCCTGTCCTGTCCCGCTGTCCCCAGTCCCTGTGTCCTCTGTCCCGGTGTCCCCCTTCCCACGCGGTGTCCCCTGTCCCGATGTCCCCTGTCCCGATGTCCCCTGTCCTGGTGTCCCCCTGTCCCCCGCGATGTCCCCAGTCCCACGCAGTGTCCCCTGTCCTACCCGGTGTCCCCTGTCCCGGTGTCCCCTGTCCCGGTGTCCCCAAGTCCCACGCGGTGTCCTCCATCCCGCTGTCCCCAGTCCCTGTGTCCTCTGTCCCGGTGTCCCCCTGTCCCACGCGGTGTCCCCCTGTCCCACGCGGTGTCCCTCATCCCACGCGGTGTCCCCCGTGCCCGCAGGTCTCGACCAAGTCCCTTCCCGCGGGGACAGGGAAGCGCTTCGTGGCGGTGACGGCGCGGGTGGGGCAGGCGGTGCTGGAGAAGGTGCTGCTCCTGTCGCTGCAGAGCGGCCACATCTTCCTGCAGACCGACAAACCCATCTACACCCCCGGCTCCACCGGTGCGCCCCCGGGACCCCCCCGGGGGAAGAGGGGGGGTCCCTGGAGGGCTGGGTCACCCTCCCCGGGGCACCTCGGGGAGGGGGGGACACATTGGGGGGCTGGGGGCACCTTGGGGGGCTGGGTCACCCCTCTGTGGCACCTTGGGGGGCTGGGGGCTCCTTGGGGTGCTGGGGGTCCCTTGTGGGGCTGGGTCACCCTCCCCGGGGCACCTCGGGGAGCGGGGGACACACTGGGGGGCTGGGGGCACCTTGGGGGGCTGGGTGACTCCTCTATGGCACCTCGGGGTGCTGGGGGCGCCTTGGGGGGCTGGGTGCCCCCAGCGGGGCCCGGGGGGGGGGGGGGGGCGCCTGGGGGCGCTGGGGCACCCCCCCTCCCCCCGGGGCTCTTTGGGGAGCAGGAGACACCTTGGGGGGTTGGGGGCACCTTGGAGGGGTGGGTCACCCCCTCAGAACTCCTTGGGGAGCAGGGGGGGTCCTTGGGGG
>NW_020892023.1:0-417 GCF_003945725.1 Corapipo altera
GGAGCTGTGCTGGAGCTTTGTGCTGTGGTGGAGACGAGCCTGGGCGTTGTCTCAAGAGTCGACGTTGCTGCACGAGCTGTAGAGGTTGAAGTCGCAGTCTCAGGAGATGTGCCCTGGGACACTGAGGTGGAAGGCTCCCCCATTGTGGAGGTGGTCTCAAGGATTGACGTGGCTGTAGAGGCACCAGAAGGGGAGCTGGTAGGTGGCGTGGAGGTGGGTGTAGTTGTGGTGAGAGTTGGGGAAGTGGTCTCCTGAGCAGAGCTCAGAGGAAGAGTGGAGGTGCTCTCCTGGCTTGTCCCAGGAGCAGAGGAGGATGTTTGTGCACGGACCGTGCTGGTCGCCTCTCTTGTCTCTGTAGCAGCACTTGAGACTTCAGCACGAGTGGATGTTGCAGCTGAGCTGGGAGGGACTGCAGTG
>NW_020892023.1:517-1267 GCF_003945725.1 Corapipo altera
GTTGGTGCGCGAGTGGAAGAGGTTGAAGCCGCAGTCTCAGGAGATGTGCCCTGGGACACTGAGGTGGAAGGTTCCCCCATTGTGGACGTGGCCTCAAGGGTTGACGTGGCTGTAGAGGCACCAGTAGAGGAGCTGGTGGGTGGCGTAGAGGTGGGTGTAGTTGTGGTGAGAGTTGGGGAAGTGGTCTCCAGAGTAGAGCTGAGAGGAAGAGTGGACGTGCTCTCCTTGGTTACCTTAGGAGCAGAGGAGGATGTTTGTGCACGGACAGTGCTGGTCGCCTCTCTTGTCTCTGTAGTAGCGCTTGTGACTTGAGCACGAGTGGATGTTGCAGTTGAGCTGGGAGGGACTGCAGTGGTTGTTCCAGGAGCTGTGCTGGAGCTTTGTGCTGTGGTGGAGATGAGCCTGGGCGTTGTCTCAAGAGTAGACGTTGGTGCATGAGCTGTAGAGGTTGAAGTCGCAGTCTCAGGAGATGTGCCCTGGGACACTGAGGTGGAAGGTTTCCTCATTGTGGAGGTCGCCCCAAGCGTTGACGTGGCTGTAGAGGCACCAGTAGAGGAGTTGGTGGGTGGCATAGAGGTGGGTGTAGTTGTGGTCAGAGTTGGGGAAGTGGTCTCCTGAGAAGAGCTCAGAGGAAGAGTGGAGGTGCTCTCCTGGTTTGTCCCAGGAGCAGAGGAGGATGTTTGTGCACGGACCGTGCTGGTCGCCTCTCTTGTCTCTGTAGCAGTGCTTGTGACTTGAGCACGAGTGGAT
>NW_020892024.1:0-1267 GCF_003945725.1 Corapipo altera
TTCCTCTGGTGCTCTTTGTTAATGTGCTATTTGAAGAGGTTAAATGCCGAGTCAACTGGAACAACTCTCCAACTAAAAAGAAGAAAGGAGCAGTTGCATGAGCCTCAATGCTGATGTCCAGAAACTGTAAAATTTCTTAGTTAAAATTATGTGGGTTCAGGCACTGCATGTACCCACAGATCTCATGTGCAAAAGCCCAGGTATTGACACAATAACTTTGTTATTATAATGATAACTTGAGGGATGTGTACCAGCACTTCCCTACTGCTTGTGGGGTACATGTGGAGGTCAACTGCAAGAGCTTCCGCTTGCATAAAAGCCTTTCTAGGCCCTTTCCTGAAGGTGTGCCAGTCTGCTCCAGAAATAACTGTAAATAAAACAAAGTATCCTGAGAGCTCCTTAAAACAAGAAGTAGAAAACCACTGAGAACTCCAGAATGCACAATAGGCATTAAAAGGAGCAGGGAGTGCAAGGCCTGAGAAGTGTAAAACCCTGTGGGATAGTCTACAGCATGGTTGTGTGTCCTGTTGCAGAAGCACCCTGCAGCACTCTGCTCTCAGCAGCTAACAGTGTCTGTCTTCCCTTTCAGAATCTACGTCAGCTTCTTCAACATCAGCCCTGGCAATGTAGGCTGGAACAACAACACCCTTGCTTGAGGTGCCCTTGAGTGGTAAAAGTTTATTCCTGACCCCTCAGCCTGATTTAAGTACTGCAGTTCATCATGTTACCAGTACCTGACAAATGCAAAAGGCAATGGCACTATAGTTGCTGCTACCCACTGCTGTTTAACATCTTGTCTGCTGCTTAAATAAAAGTAAAAATCCAGCAGAAACCTTATGACTGAGACCATCTTGTTACTCTGGAAAGACCTGTGATTGAGATGGAAAGTGCCTTTTCAAGATAGTCGTAACAGAAGCTTTTCTTTTAAAAGCAGTTTGGTCATGGATGATGATGATGAACACTCCATTTGCTCTGTTCATGCTCAGGAGCCTGGTCAAATTTAAAGGAACTATCTTGATCTGATTTCGAGATACATTTAAGTCAATAGATGCGGCCACAAATGTGGCATATGGACCTTCTTTCAAAAGGAGGAAAGAACCTATTGCCTCTTATTTGAAAGGGATGGATTGCAGTCTGGGTCCTCCTTAGCTCTAACACTACATGGACACCTAGCTGATTAGCAGAAAAGCTTGTGCTGTGAGTCTCCCAGGGCTCAGCAGAGGCAGAAGGAGTGAGTGGAAAAAACCACTGTTCCCTGTTCTGCCCT
>NW_020892025.1:0-1266 GCF_003945725.1 Corapipo altera
TCCATTGGGAAGCGTTTTTTTCCTGCCCCTCATCCCTGAAAATCCCACAGTTCAGCCACTTTTGGAGTGAAAATTCCCAGTTTGTCAATTGGGAAGCAGTTTTTTCCTCCCCCTTATCCTTGAAAATCCCACAGTTCAGCCACTTTTTGCACCCCCTGTGAGTGAAAAATTCCCGGTTTTTCCCTGTTGGGAAGCGGTTTTTCCTGTCCCCTCTGGAATAAAGCAGCTCTGACCCTCCACCCCGAGCGTGTCCTGTGTCCCACACCTTGGGATTCGGGGAATTGCTGTTTCCCAGAGGGGCCTGGTGTTGGAAAAACATGGAAAATCCAACAGTTTGCGGGTCTGGGAGGAGCCAAGCCCAGTTTTGGGGGCGAATTGGGGTGATTTGGAACTTTTGGGGGAAGGACAGTTCTGACTTTTCCTGTTTGGGACATGTGGTGGCAGGAGCTTCATCCCATCCCATCCCATCCCACCCCATCCCATCCCATCCCTCCTCCTCCTCCCTTCCCAATTAAACCCCCTCTGTTAATTGGGGATCAGGGAGCAGGAAGAGGAGGAATCACAGCCCCGAATCCCAAATGGATTTGCGTTTAATCCCATGATTTCCTGCACTTCCCAGCCTTTATTCCCCCCCTTTTTTTTTTTGGGGAAAGGGAAAGGCTGCAGCCCCTCCTGTCCCCCCCCAAAAGCCGGGGGTTTTTTTTTTTGGGGGGGGGGGGACACAGAGACAGCAAAGCTCAGGAGCTGGGAGGGGTCTGGGGAGGATTTTGGGATGGATTTTGGGATGGATTTTGGTCTGTCCCTGTGGCCTTTCCAGAAGGTTCCCTGGGGGGCTGCGCCTGCCGAGGCTCCTGGAACTGTGGGATGGAAGGGGGGGGGGTCAGGGGGGTCACCTGGGGGTCCCTGGGGAGGGGACATGGGGCCAGGGAGCCTCTGGGGTCCACATCCAGGGAGCTCTGCCCCAAATCCCCATCCCTGTTCCCCTTTTATTCCCAAATCCCCCAGCCCTGTCCCCCATCCCCAAATCCCCCTTTATCCCCAAATCCCCCTTAATTCTCCAATCCCCCTTTATCCCCAGATCTCCCATTCTTGTCCCCCATCCCCATATCCCCTTTTACCCCAAATCCCCCACCCCTGTTCCCCCTTTATCCCTAAATCTCCCATCCCCATATCCCCCTTTATCCCTAAATCTCCCATCCCCGTATCCCCCTTTATCCCCAAATCCCCCATCCCTGTTCCCCCTTTATCTGCAAATCCCCCATTCCT
>NW_020892026.1:0-433 GCF_003945725.1 Corapipo altera
ATTCCTTCAAAAAAATCATTCCTTCAAAAAAATCATTCCTTCAAAAATATCACTCCTCCAAAAATATCACTTCTTCAAAAAAATCATTCCTTCAAAAAAATCATTCCTTCAAAGATATCATTCCTTCAGAAATATCATTCCTTCAAAAAAATCATTCCTTCAGAAACATCATTCCTTCAAAAATATCATTCCTTCAAAAATATAATTCCTTCAAAAACATCATTCCTTCAGAAACATCATTCCTTCAAAGATATCATCCCTCAAAAAAATCATTCCTTCAAAAAAATCATTCCTTAAAAAAAAATCATTCCTTCAAAAATATAATTCCTTCAAAAACATCATTCCTTCAAAAAAATCATTCCTTCAAAGATATCATTCCTTCAAAGATATCATTCCTTCAAAAAAATCATTCCTTCAAAAAAATCATTCCTTC
>NW_020892026.1:533-1265 GCF_003945725.1 Corapipo altera
AATATATCATTCCTCAAAAAACATCATTCCTTCAAAACCATCGTTCCTTCCAAACCATCCTCTCCTTCCTGTCCAATTTGCCTGAAACCTGTTGCACTTTGCCTGATTTCAGCAGGGGGGAAAGACCAGAATGAGATAAAGAGAAATAAAAAAATAAAGGATTTATTTCCTTTATATTCTTCATAGTCTTTATGTCCTTTATATTCTTTATTTCCTTTATATTCTTTCCTTTATATTCTTTATTTCCTTTATATTCTTTTTTTCCTTTATATTATTTCCTTCATATTCTTGATTTCCTTTATATTCTTTGTTTCCTTTATATTCTTCTTTATATTCTTCAGTCCTTTCCTTATGGAATTGGACTAAAATCTTCCAAAAGAGAGTGAAAAATCTCCCACAGCCCTAAATTAAATCCCATCTCAAATCCCACTTTTTCCCCAGTCCTGATCCCACGCCATTCCCGGGAAATCTTTCGGGGATGGGCAAGCAGGGAAAAGTTCATTTTTCAATGGGATTTCCACGGAATCCAGTGTGGATTCCTGGCTGAGGATCCATCCCAGCTCTGTTCCAGTTCCATCCCAGCTCCATCCTGGCTTGATCCCAGTTCCATCCCAGCCCCATCCCAGTTCCATCCCAGCTCCATCCCAGCCCCATCCCAGTTCCATCCCAGCTCCATTCCAGCTCCATCCCAGCTCCATCCCAGCTCCATTCCAGCTCCATCCCAGCTCCATC
>NW_020892027.1:0-986 GCF_003945725.1 Corapipo altera
TCTGGAGGGAAAATCAGGATAATAACATAAATATTCCCTAAAAACTCAAGAGTGCAAATACAAATATTGCCTAAAAATCAGGATAATAATATTCCCTAAAAACTCAAGAGTGCAAGTCCAGCCAGCCAAGGAATTCTGGAGGGAAAATGAGGATAAAAATGGAAATATTCCCTAAAAACAACTACAGCCAGTCAAGGAGTTCTGAAGGGAAAATCAGGATAATAATGGAAATATTCCCTAAAAACTCAAGCCAGCCAAGGAATTGTGGAGGGAAAATCAGGATAATAATGGAAATATTGCCTAAAAATCAGGATAATAATATTTCCTAAAAACTCAAGCCAGCCAAGGAATTCCAGAGGGAAAATCAGGATAATAATATAAAAATTCCCTAAAAACAAGTCCAGCCAGCCAAGGAATTCCGGATGGAAAATCAGGATAATAATGGAAATATTCCCTAAAAACAAGTGCAGCCAGCCAAGGAATTCTAGAGGGAAAATCAGGATAATAATGGAAATATTCCCTAAAAACTCAAAGAGTGCAAGTCCAGGAAAATAATATAAATATTCCCTAAAAACTCAAGCCAGCCAAGGAATTCTGGAGGGAAAATCAGGATAATAATATAAAAATTCCCTAAAAACAAGTATAGTCAGTCAAGGAATTCTGGAGGGAAAATCAGGATAATAATGGAAATATTCCCTAAAAACTCGAGAGTGTAAATACAAATATTTCCTAAAAACTCAAGCCAGCCAAGGAATTCCAGATGGAAAATCAGGATAATAACATAAAAATTCCCTAAAACCAAGTATAGTCAGTCAAGGAATTCCGGAGGGAAAATCAGGATAATAATAGAAATATTCCCTAAAAACTCAAGCCAGCCAAGGAATTCCGGATGGAAAATCAGGATAATAATGGAAATATTCCCTAAAAATCAGGATAATAATATTCCCTAAAAACTCAAAGAGTGCAAGTACAGGAAAATCAGGATA
>NW_020892027.1:996-1265 GCF_003945725.1 Corapipo altera
AGAGTGCAAGTCCAGCCAGCCAAGGAATTCTGGAGGGAAAATCAGGATAATAATGGAAATATTCCCGAAAAACAAGTACAGTCAGTCAAGGAATTCTGGAGGGGAAATCAGGATAATAATACAAATATTCCCTAAAAATCAGGATAATAACATTCCCTAAAACCTCAAGAGTGCAAGTCCAGCCAACCAAGGAATTCTGGAGGGAAAATCGGGATAATAATGGAAATATTCCCTAAAAACTCAAAGAGTGCAAGTACAGGAAAATCAGG
>NW_020892028.1:0-512 GCF_003945725.1 Corapipo altera
TTCCCTGGCACCTGGAATATCCCTCCCATCTCTGATCCCAATCCCACCCCTTCCCTGGCACCTGGAATATCCCTCCCATCTCTGATCCCAATCCCACTCCTTCCCTGGCACATGGAATATCCCCCATCCCTGATCCCAATCCCACTCCTTCCCTGGTGCATGGAATATCCCCAACATCCCTCTGATCCTGATCCCAATCCCACCCCTTCCTTGACACATGGAATACCCCAACATACCTCTGATCCCGATCCCACCCCTTCCCTGGCACCTGGAATATCCCCAACATCCCCCTGATCCCAATCCCACCCCTTCCCTGGCACATGGAATGTCCCCCATCCCTCTGATCCTGATCCCACCCCTTCCATGGAACATGGAATGTCCCTCCCATCCCTTTGATCCCCATCCCACCCCTCTGATCCCGATCCCATCCCTCTGATCCTGGTCCCTTCCCCCTGATCCCAATCTCGCCCCTCTGATCCCAATCCCGCCCCTCTGATCCCAATCCTGCCCCT
>NW_020892028.1:612-880 GCF_003945725.1 Corapipo altera
AGGGAAGGGGTGGGATCGGGATCAGAGGGATGTTGGGGATATTCCATGCACCAGGGAAGGAGTGGGATTGGGATCAGGGATGGGGGACATTCCATGTGCCAGGGAAGGGGTGGGATTGGGATCAGAGATGGGGGGGATATTCCAGGTGCCAGGGAAGGGGTGGGATCGGGATCAGGGGGTGGGAGCAGTTCCAGGTGCCAGGGAATGCTGCGGTACCTGCCAGAGTCATGGCGGGACAATCCTTGGAATTCTGCAGGAAGAGGGATCC
>NW_020892028.1:980-1265 GCF_003945725.1 Corapipo altera
TTCCCTGGCACCTGGAATATCCCTCCCATCTCTGATCCCAATCCCACCCCTTCCCTGGCACCTGGAATATCCCTCCCATCTCTGATCCCAATCCCACTCCTTCCCTGGCACATGGAATATCCCCCATCCCTGATCCCAATCCCACTCCTTCCCTGGTGCATGGAATATCCCCAACATCCCTCTGATCCTGATCCCAATCCCACCCCTTCCTTGACACATGGAATACCCCAACATACCTCTGATCCCGATCCCACCCCTTCCCTGGCACCTGGAATATCCCCAACA
>NW_020892029.1:0-870 GCF_003945725.1 Corapipo altera
CCCACCACCCAAATTTGGGGTGGGCGTGGCCTCTCCCCCTCATGGTTACAGAGCTGAGGGCGTGGCCACACCCAGTGGGCGTGTCCCCACATTGACCACGCCCCCTCAGGTGAGTCGCCCCGCCCAGGTGAGTCCCTTTTAGCCCCTCCCACCCCCCAAATTTGGGGGTGGGCGTGGCCCCTCACCCTCGTAGTCTCGGGCCTGCAGGTCCGGGGGGTCCCCGGGGGTCCTCAGGAGCTCCCGCAGGAGGCGTGGGCGTGGCCTGGCGCCGGCCCCGCCCCCCGGCAGGTGAGAGGCGCAGGCCAGGTGAGCGGCCGTGCGGCCCAGCCGGTCGGGGGCCATCGGGGAGGCCCCGTGGGCCACCAGGAGCCGCACCAGGGCTACCTGGCCCGTGATCACCGCCAGGTGCAGCGGGGTCTGGGGGCGTGGCCAGGTGAGGGCGTGGTCAGGGCGGGGCCACCAATGTCCCAAATATCCTCCCCCGGGGCCACCAAGAAACTCCCCCGGGCCACCAAGAACCCCCTCAGGGCCACCAAGAGCCCCCCCAGGGCCACCTGGCCCGCCAGGTGTAGCGGGATCTGGGGGCGTGGCCAGGTGAGGGCGTGGTCAGGGCGGGGCTAAAGGAGGGGGCTGTGGCCACCAAGAGACCCTCCCAGGCCACCAAGAACCCCCCTGGGGCCACCAAGAGCCCGTGAGCACCACCAGGTGTAGTGGGGTCTGGGGGCGTGGCCAGGTGAGGTGTGGGCGTGGCCAGGTGTGGGCGGGGCCACCAATGTCCCAAATATCCCCCCCAGTATCCCAAATCCCCCCAATGTCCCCAAAAATCCCAAATCCCCCAAATCCCCCCAAATCCCCCAAATCCCCCAAATC
>NW_020892029.1:970-1265 GCF_003945725.1 Corapipo altera
CCCGGGCCACCAAGAACCCCCCCAGGGCCACCAAGAGCCCCCCCCGGGCCACCTGGCCCGCCAGGTGTAGTGGGGTCTGTGGGCGTGGCCAGGTGAGGTGTGGGCGTGGCCAGGTGAGGGCGTGGCCAGGGCGGGGCTAAAGGAGGGGTCTGTGGCCACCAAGAGCTCCCCCAGGGCCACCAGGAGCCCGTGAGCACCACAAGGTGTAACGGGGGCTGGGGGCGTGGCCAGGTAAGGGCGTGGTCAGGGCGGGGCCACCAATGTCCCAAATATCCCAAATATCCCCCCCCCCCCC
>NW_020892030.1:0-1265 GCF_003945725.1 Corapipo altera
CAGGGGCTGGACTCAGGCAAGGGGAGGAGAGAAGGATTGGCAGGTCAGGGAAAGCAGGGATTGGATATTGGGGTCAGGAGAGGTGGCAACTTCGGGTATCTAGGGGAATGGACCAATGGCAGCTACCTCTGCACTGCGGTAAACAGTGACCAATCACAGGCAGAGGAGCGGGAAAACAGGGGAGAGCAACAGGCTCTGGCGGGAAAACTGTGAGGGGAAGAAGGAGACAATATGGAGGACATGATTTTCAAACAACAACCAGGGGTACAAATATGTGAATAACTTCATAACAATAAACTGGGGATAACTGGAAACAACTGAGGGTAGTAGGAACAAAACTGTCAAGTCCATATGTAGCCATTACTGGCCAGCAAAGTCTGTAGTGGCGGTGACAAGTCCTTTCAGGGATTATATATTTTTCTCCAAGCCTCATAACGTTCCCATTCGTCTCTATTTTCCGCAACATCTCCCCCTTCTTTGTTTTGTGTAGCAGCAGCGATGTTTGCGGTGACGGTGGATATGAGCGACTTACGGATGCAGACGATTATGCATGGTAGGAAGGTACATAGGGAAACAAGAACAAAAAGGGTTAAAACACACATCATAAGAATTTTCCTTGTCCAACTGGGTAAAGAAGGAAACTTTAGCCAATCAAATAAACTATCAAACCCTTCACTTTTGTCTTGATGAATTTCTCTGACCAAACTCTTTAATTGGCTGATACTTTCGTGAATGGACTGAGAATGGTCAGAGAAATTCATGCAACACATTCCCTCAAACTCCTGGCACCCGTGGCCGTGTGCCAAGAGGAGGAAATCGATCGCAGCACGGTTTTGAAGACTAACTTCTTTCAGTTTCTGGGTGTCTTCTAATAAACCCTCTATCGCCTGGGTAGTGGCGTTAGCCTCCTTGGTCAGCCAACAACCAAGGTGGGTCAACAAGGACAAGGCATGAGCCGCCCCTATCCCAGGGATGAGAAAAGACGCCCAGAAATTCTTCATCCGTGACCAGATGTGGATGTCGGAGTCGCAATCCGCAGGGAAGGGTAACGGAGGCGGCATGGTTACAACTCCGGCACCCGCATGAGGTACAGCGTAGATGACTGGATTGTTCTGAATTCGACCGGTCTGCGATCTGATGACTTTCAATTCATTGGGATTCCGCTTTACCCGAAGGGACCTTTTAGTTTCATTTTTTAAAAGAATGGATTGATCGCCTAAATGGAATTTCGCCGGGTTATACAGGGCCAGTTTTCCTACTGTGCA
>NW_020892031.1:0-1265 GCF_003945725.1 Corapipo altera
GGGACTGGGAGGGACTGGGAGGGGATTGGGAGGGACTGGGGGGGGACTGGGATTAACTGGGAGGGACTGGGAGGGGATTGGGGGGGACTGGGGGGGACTGGGAGGGACTGGGAGGGACTGGGAGGGGACTGGGAGGGACTGGGGGGGACTGGGAGGGACTGGGAGGGACTGGGAGGGACTGGGAGGGGAGTGGGGGGGACTGGGAGGGACTGGAAGGGGGTTACTGGTGTCACTGGGGATACTGGGATGGGGTAACTGGTGTCACTGGTGTGGGGTTACTGGTGTCACTGGTGATACTGGGATGGGGTAACTGGTGTTACTGGTGTCACTGGTGTGTCCCACCTTGTCAGCAGCAGCATCAATGGCAGGTTGGTGGTAGAAGGAGGTGGGTTACTGGGGACACTGGGGGCACTGGGGGTGTACTGGGATGGGGTTACTGGTGTTACTGGTGTTACTGGGATGGGGTTACTGGTGTTACTGGGTGTACTGGGATGGTGTTACTGGTGTCACTGGTGTGTCCCACCTTGTCAGCAGCAGCATCAATGGCCGGTTGGTGGTAGAAGGAGGTGACAGCCTTGGATCTCTCCCGGGCCAGGTCGGGCGGGGGCTGATCGGCCGCCCCGCGGGAGGGGGGGGGGGGGAGGGCCGGGGCCCCCCCCCCCGCGACCCCCCAAAACCCGCCGCAGCATCTCCTGGGGGGGAGAGACCCCCAGTGACACCCCAAAATCCAACCTGGGACCCCAAAAACCACCCTGAGACCCCAAAAACCAACCTGGGACCCCAAAAACCAACCCGGGACCCCAAAAACCACCCTGAGACCCCAAAAACCACCCTGAGACCCCCCCAAAAACTGTCACAGCATCTCCTGGGGGGGGAGAGGGAGAGGGGTGAGAGACCCCCACCCTGGGACCCCAAACCCCCCCAGGGACCCCAACAAGTCCCCAGGGACCCCCCCCAGAGACCCCAAAACCCCCCCCCCGGCCCCCCCCCCAACTCCCAGGGACCCCCTCAAGGACCCCAAAACCCCCCCAGAGACCCCCAACAACCCCCCAGGGACACCCACCCCCCAAGGGACCCCCTAAGAGTGCTCCAGGACCACCTTTTCCCCTCAGAATTCCCAAAAAAACGAATCCCAGAAGGTCCAGGAGCCCCTTTTCCCCTCAAAACACCCCAAAAATGGGTCCTTGGTGTCCCAGATCCCCTTTTTCCCCTCAGAACTCCCTCAAAAATGAATCCCAGAAGGTCCAGGAGCCCCTTTTCCCCTC
>NW_020892032.1:0-1264 GCF_003945725.1 Corapipo altera
CCCTTTGGTCAGTTTGGGTCAGCTGGCCTACTTGTGTCCCCTCCCAGAATCTTGCCCTTGATTGGGGAAGGAATGTTACAGTACTGATGTTGTGCTCAGCAGTAGCCAAAACATCGGTGTGTTATCAACACCCTTCTAGCTACCAATGCAAAGTACAGCACTGTGAGGGCTGCTATGGGGAAATGAACTCCATCTCAGCCAGACCCAGTACACATCGGCCTCTCTGTTCTCCAGCCTTAAAATTTAATTGACCTTAAAAAAATAAATAAATAAGAACCCCACTGTCTGTGGTTCAGCATTTACTCAAGTTATCTTTTCAGTTGAAAGGATATGTTAGCATGGATTTGAATTAAAGAGTTCTCAAGAAAAGGAATGAGCATTCACTACACGATAAATAAGGAATGCAAATAATGTGCAGATACTCCAATAGAAATCCAATTAAATTATTCTCATAAACATTATTATATAGTCTCAGATTTGATAAAGACAACAGGACTTTTGAAAATTACTATACTCTTTTTTCCCACAAAGTATTCCCTACATGTGGAAGATCATATTCCCTAGGAAAACAAAAATAAAAAGCTGACTTTGGAGATTAAAGTTTCAAAAGAACACATCATTGGATATTTTGCCTGAAAGGTTAAGGTACGATGAAGTTAAACTTACCAAAGGCAGAAATTCATGTATGTTACTCCATTATTCCTGAAGATAAAGGAGATACAAAAAAATACCATCTGCACCTGTCTTCTGCAGATCAAGACACACAAAGTAATATATACCAAGAGGAAAGGATATTATTTTTTACCTACAGCTTTGCTCCATGTATCACTGTAGAAATACAAACTAATTAGAGATAATAATTACAATTTAGCCCAAATAAGGTCTTGAAAAAATTTTATATCATAGAGATGAAAGGGTTTAAGGGTTTTATAAAACAATAAAAATGGAAAGTGGTAAGGACAGTTTATTCTTAGGGATTAAGTTGCCTCACCAGATCAGACTAGTCTTTTTTCAGCATATCCTGGTTTTAGCTAGGATAGTACAGTGCTGTGTTTTGGATTTAGTATGAGACTAACGTTGATAACACAGTGATGTTTTGGTTGTTACTAAGTAGTGCTTACCCTAAGTCAAGGACTTTTCAATGTCTCATGGTCTGCCAGCAAGCAGGTGCACAAAAAGCTGGGAAGGAGTGAAACAGGAGGCTAGGCCCAAAAGAGTTAACTAAGAAATTTGGGCCTGCAAACAAGTTACCAACATCCAAAAC
>NW_020892033.1:0-861 GCF_003945725.1 Corapipo altera
GAGGGTGCGGTGGGTGTGTGCTCCACATGGAGCAACACTGCCCCGGGGGGTTAACCCAGAAAGAGGGATTAATCCCTCCTGGATAAGGGGGGGGGGGGGGGGAAAAAAAAGGAGCAGATGAACTCCCGGCGAGCCCAGGGCAGCCGGGGTGACTCGGACGCCGAGTTGTAACTCGGGGAGGGAGAATGATTTCAGCCCTCAGAACCTCTCAGGAGCAGAGCTGGAGTCAACTCGGAATCCCAGACACATCCCGGCCCCTAAAGCTCACCTGGCAACCCCACAGAGGCGGCTGCACCCACCCACCGGCCCCGCTCTGGATGGAAGATGCTCCAGGGGCACTTAAAAAAAACCCCCTTTGTCTCTGTGAGACCCCCGGGGCACCTCCCACCCGCTTCACACCCCCCCCCCACAGACGGCATCGTGTCCCTGGGGGTCCCCGTGCCCGGCCAGCCCTGGCACAGCCCTGGCACAGCCCTGGCACACCGACGGCACGGGCAGAGCAGCCCCGCGATCCCAGCTCCGGGATCCCGCTCCCACCACGCCCGTGCGGTTCCCACGGGCGAGCCCCAGCCTTGGCAGAGCCCTCGCTGGCAGCCGGCCCCGGCAGGCTCATTAAAGGCAATTAAAGCAGAGCGGGTATCCCTCCCCCGGGCCCTTTGGGGGATAGTTTGCTTTCAGACAAAACAAACAGGCGGCTCTGCGTGGGCTCCTCGGGGCAGGTGGTTGGTGCGGCGGCAGGTGGAAACGCCGAGGGCTCTCGGCAGGGGAGGCACGAGCAGCGTCCAGCCCAAAATTCCAGCCGGCAATTCCACCTCGCAATTCCAGCCCTCCTCCTGCCGCTCCCGGCGGTGCCCACCCCCG
>NW_020892033.1:871-1264 GCF_003945725.1 Corapipo altera
GGGGGGGCCTCACGTAGGGAGAGGGGTCAGTTAACTGAACCCTCCTTATCATCACCCTCCTTCTCCCTGGGATTGTTTCTCCCAGCCCTTGCAGCGACCTCCTGGGTTCCTCAGGCTGCAAACAGTCAAATCCCAGTGGGTTTTGGAAGTGGATTAATTCAGGGCAGGTATCAGCACTTCAGGAAGGTGCTTCAGCCTCAGATTTTTTTGGAAATGCTTTTAAAAGCTGTTTTTTCTGCTCGAGCAGTAGGCAGAGGTTAGATTATCTAAAAAATCTAAATATTCAAAATAATATAATCTAAATATTCTGAATATTCTAAATAATCTAAATATTCTAAATAATCTAAATATTCTAAATATTCTGAATATTCTAAATATTCTGAATATTCTAAA
>NW_020892034.1:0-407 GCF_003945725.1 Corapipo altera
GGGGGTTTGGGTGGGGTTTCGGGTGGATTTGTGGGGGATTTTGGGGGTTTGGGGTGGTTTCATGGGGGATTTTTGGGGGTTTGGGTGGGGTTTCGGGTGGATTTGTGGGGGATTTTGGGGGTTTGGGGTGGTTTCATGGGGGATTTTTGGGGTTTTGGATGGGGTTTGGGGTGGATTTGTGGGGGATTTTGGGGGTTTGGGGTAGATTGGTGTGGGATATTTGGGGCTTGGGGTGGTTTTTGTGGGGTTTGGGGTGGGTTTGTGTGGGGTTTGTGGGTTTTGAGGTGGGTTTGTGTGGGATTTTTGGGGTTTGAGGTGGTTTTTCTGGGGGATTTTTGGGGGTTTGGGGTGGCTTTCTGTGGGATTTTGGGGGTTTGGGGTGGTTTCATGGGGGATTTTTGGGGGTT
>NW_020892034.1:507-900 GCF_003945725.1 Corapipo altera
GTGGGGGATTTTGGGGGTTTGGGGTAGATTGGTGTGGGATATTTGGGATTCGGGGTGGGTTTTGGGGGGTTTGGGGTAGATTTGTGGGGGATTTTGGGGGTTTGGGGTGGTTTCATGGGGGATTTTTGGGGGTTTTTGGGGGGTTTGGGATGGACTTGGGGGGGATTTTGGGGGTTTGGGGTAGATTGGTGTGGGATATTTGGGGCTTGGGGTGGTTTTTGTGGGGTTTGGGGTGGATTTGTGGGGGATTTTTGGCCTTTGGGATGGATTTAGGATAATTTTGGGGTTTCCCAAAGGCCTGGCAGTGTTGGGGTCCCTGAACCTGGGGGTGGGTTTGGTGCCCCCAGGGTTGGTTTGGGGTGGGTTTGGTGATCCTGGGGTGGGTTTGCTGCC
>NW_020892034.1:1000-1264 GCF_003945725.1 Corapipo altera
GGGGGTTTGGGTGGGGTTTCGGGTGGATTTGTGGGGGATTTTGGGGGTTTGGGGTGGTTTCATGGGGGATTTTTGGGGGTTTGGGTGGGGTTTCGGGTGGATTTGTGGGGGATTTTGGGGGTTTGGGGTGGTTTCATGGGGGATTTTTGGGGTTTTGGATGGGGTTTGGGGTGGATTTGTGGGGGATTTTGGGGGTTTGGGGTAGATTGGTGTGGGATATTTGGGGCTTGGGGTGGTTTTTGTGGGGTTTGGGGTGGGTTTGTG
>NW_020892035.1:0-1264 GCF_003945725.1 Corapipo altera
GGCACTTGGAACTGCACTGAGGTCTCCCCTCAGTCTCCTCTGCTCCAAGCATTAAGCACCAGAGACAGATTTTAGCCAAGATTCAGAGATCTGGTCTGGCCTGGTCTTTGTCTCTCACCTCTTCCAGTTCTTCCCCCTCCAGATCAGCATCTGATGAGAAGGATGAGACAGAGTTTCTGTCTTTCACCTGCCATGACCAACAGGGAAGAATATTGTGTGGAGGAGGTTCCAGTCCTCTACCACAAGCACGGAAGGGGACCAGGAGCTCTCATGGAATTTGGTGCTCAGGGTCACCGGTTTGTCACAAAGACTCAGAGAATCATAGATTCTGTGTTTCAGCTGAGGTCACTTGGTTCATTCAGCTGGAGAAAAGACTGAGGTCAGTCCCCATTGCAGTCCTCAACATCTTCATGAGGGGCAGCTCTGACCTCTGCTCGGTGTGAGAAGTGACAGCAACCAGAGAACAGCCTGGAGCTGTGTCAGGGCAGGCTCAGGTTGGATCTCAGGCAAAGCTTCTTCCCTCAGAGGCTGGTTGGGCACTGACCAGGCTCCCCAGGGCAGTGGGCACAGCCCCAAGGCTGTCAGAGCTCCAGGAGGGTTTGGATGATCCTCTGGGGTGCAGGGGTTGACTCTTGGGGCTGGGCCTGTGCAGAACCAGGGGCTGGACTGGATGATCCTTGTGGGTCCCTTCCAGCTCAGGATATTCTCTGGTTGCTGCTCTCCAGCAAAACCCCCAGTCACAGCACTGACATGATGTAGGCAGAGTTTCAAGAGCACATCTTCCCCTCCCGGGCAGCCAAACATTTAACACCTTGACAGCTGTGAAACAAATGCCTGGATACTTCCACCATTGATGGTACATGAGAAAGAGCAGAAGTAGGAATGCTTGAAACAGGCAGAGAGGAGAGTTCTTTCCAGCAGAGCTGTTTATTAGGAAATGTGCCCTTGATGTTGTTTTTCTGTTTGGTTTCTTATTATGATACAGCATTACAGTCATTAGAACTTTCCATTTAGTGACAATCTCCGTCCTTTGGAGACTGTTGTCATATGAGATGATGAGGCAGGAATGAGCTGAGTGCTTCTCATGGGGACCTCGTTATCTCACAGAATCCCAGAACATGCTAAACTGGGAGGGACCCACAAGGATCATCCAGTCCAACCCCTGGCCCTGCACAAGCCCAGCCCCAAGAGTCACCCCCTGTGCCCCAGAGGATCAGCCAAACCCTCCTGGAGCTCTGGCAGCCTTGGGGCTGTGCCCACTGCC
>NW_020892036.1:0-627 GCF_003945725.1 Corapipo altera
CCCCAAAGCCACCGTTTCAGGGTGTCCCTGTCCCCAAGGTCACTGTGTCCCTTGTCCCCAAGGCCATCATGTCGCTTGGACACTGTGTCCCCATGGTCACCGTGTCCCCAAGGTCACCATGTCCCTTGTCCCCTTGGTCACCCTGTCCCCATGGTCACTGTGTCCCCATGGTCACCGTGTCCCCATGGCCACCATGTCCCCATGGTCACTGTGTCCCTGTGTCCCCAAGGCCGGGGTGTCCCTTGTCCCCAAGACCATCGTGTCCCTTGTCCCCACAGTCCCTGCGTCCCTCTGGACAGGATGTCCCTTGTCCCCAAGGCCAGTGTGTCACTGTGTCCCCATGGTCAGGGTGTCCCTGTCCCCAAGGTCACTGTGTCCCTTGGCCACCCTGTCCCCAAGGCCATCATGTCACTGTGTCCCCATGGTCAGGGTGTCCCTGTCCCCATGGCCACCCTGTCCCCATGGCCACCAGGTCACTGTGTCCCCAAGGCCGGGGTGTCCCCTTGGACACTGTGTCCCCATGGTCAGGGTGTCCCCATGGCCACCAGGTCACTGTGTCCCCAAGGTCAGGGTGTCCCTGTCCCCATGGCCACCCTGTCCCCTTGAACACTGTGTCCCCAAGGCCAT
>NW_020892036.1:637-1264 GCF_003945725.1 Corapipo altera
CCCCAAAGCCACCGTTTCAGGGTGTCCCTGTCCCCAAGGTCACTGTGTCCCTTGTCCCCAAGGCCATCATGTCGCTTGGACACTGTGTCCCCATGGTCACCGTGTCCCCAAGGTCACCATGTCCCTTGTCCCCTTGGTCACCCTGTCCCCATGGTCACTGTGTCCCCATGGTCACCGTGTCCCCATGGCCACCATGTCCCCATGGTCACTGTGTCCCTGTGTCCCCAAGGCCGGGGTGTCCCTTGTCCCCAAGACCATCGTGTCCCTTGTCCCCACAGTCCCTGCGTCCCTCTGGACAGGATGTCCCTTGTCCCCAAGGCCAGTGTGTCACTGTGTCCCCATGGTCAGGGTGTCCCTGTCCCCAAGGTCACTGTGTCCCTTGGCCACCCTGTCCCCAAGGCCATCATGTCACTGTGTCCCCATGGTCAGGGTGTCCCTGTCCCCATGGCCACCCTGTCCCCATGGCCACCAGGTCACTGTGTCCCCAAGGCCGGGGTGTCCCCTTGGACACTGTGTCCCCATGGTCAGGGTGTCCCCATGGCCACCAGGTCACTGTGTCCCCAAGGTCAGGGTGTCCCTGTCCCCATGGCCACCCTGTCCCCTTGAACACTGTGTCCCCAAGGCCAT
>NW_020892037.1:0-1263 GCF_003945725.1 Corapipo altera
CTGTTGCGTAAGGGAATGGCACATTTGGGCAGAGAAATCTCATCCTTGCTGGAATGCACAAAGACCTTTTCCCCGCTCAGAAAAATTAGGATGTTGTGACTATTGTCGTAGTGTTGTGTAAGCAGAGCACTCTTTCTTTCCTGGCTTCTGGATGTCTCTGGATGAGATGTGTGGGCCCTGTGTCCTTTGCTTTCTTGTCACTGTGTCTCTTTATGCATCACTAGTAATCATCATGACCGGGCTTCGCGAATGAAGATTTGGGGAGGGCTCTACTCACGTTTGTTACAAGTGTGCTGGTGGTTGAAAAGGCCAATACGAGATAGACACGTCCGGTTGCAAAAGGAACAGCAGAAAGACTCCTTAGGAGATACATTCTGTAGGACACGATTCTTTCTATGTTGTCTTTTCTCCTCCAGGGTGATCCTGCGTGTGTTCTCAAAGGCATCAGCAGCATTACAGATGCTGTGTCTCCAGAACTCCCAATTGGAGGCCAGAGTAGACCAGTTATGTTGATCAATATGGCCAAGGCTGAGATGTTGTTTCAGGGAGTCCTTGTATCTTCTCTTCGGGGTTCCTCTCTTGCAGCAGCCGGTGGCAAGTTCACCATAAAGCCGGATCTTAGGGAGGCGGTGGTTGGTCCTTCATCCTGGAGATGTGCCTTGCCCAATGCAGCTGTGTTCTCAGTAACATGGCCTCAATACTTGTGACTGCTGCCTGTTCTAGAACAGATGTATTGGTCACGTAATCTGACCAGGGGATGTTTAGGATTGTACGGAGGCAGCGTTGATGGAAGCGTTCTAGGAGACGCAGGTGGTGGTGGTAGATGACCCATGATTCGGATCCATATAAGAGAGTAGACAGCACTATGGCTCTGTAAACACTGATCTTGGTGCTTTTCTTCAAGTGTTTTTTTTGCCAAACTCTCTTATGAAGCTTTCCAAAAGCACTATATGCCTTCGCCAACCTGTTGTCTATCTCTCTGTCAATCTTACCATCCGAGGAAATGAGGCTGCCTAAGTAATTAAACTGCTGGACTGATTTGAGCTCTGATTTGCCAATGGTGATGGGGGGATGATGGGGGACTTCCTGAGGTGCCACTTGATAGAGAACTTCTGTCTTCTTTAAGCTGAGTTCCAGCCCAAAGAGCTCAGCAGTGTCTCCAAAGCAGGATGTTAAACGCTGCAGAGCTACTTCTGTGTGTGCAACAAGGGCGGCATCATCAGCATAAAGCAGCTCCCGGACAAGATGGTTTCAGGTCTTGGT
>NW_020892038.1:0-1263 GCF_003945725.1 Corapipo altera
GGAAGCAGGCAGGATATGGCGGGGAAGCTGTGCAGGGAAGAGCCCTGCTGGCCTGCCAGGACCTGCTGGTCCCACCTGGAGGGCAGGGGAAGGTGGGATGGACCAGCACTGCAGAGGCACCACAGTGCCTGGAGTTGGCTCTCTTGTTTTCCCTTGGTTAGCAGGATTAAGTGGGCTCACTGCAGGGAATGCCAGTGAGATCATCCTGCAATAGCTGTGGAATCAAATGAAGGCACCAATAATGCTTCCAGTCAGCATGTAAAAGGCTCCCAGGGTCCTTCCAGTAATGCTTCCAGTCAGCAACTACCACTGGAGGCTGCCACTGCTGCAGACTTTTCATCTCCTAACGAGGATCAGCTCTTTTCCACAGTCCATTTCACAGACTTTTTCTGCTTGCTTTGCTTACAGTGTGGCTTCTAATGCCTCTGCTCCAGCTCTGATGTGTCTCCTCTTCTCCCAGTCCACTTTCCCCCTTCATTTTTTCCCCCTGTACCCCAAGAGTTGCTGTTTGAGTGGTCTCACACCCATTTTTCACCCATGCACTGAAGTGTGGTGCATCAGTCATCCTTCATCTTGCCTTTCATCATTTTAACACCTGGGTTACAGACAGTGAATGCTTCTGTTCAGGATGGGGACAAAATAAGCCCCGGATGCTCTTGCTGGTGAACATCTGGGATTTCTTCACCAAAATCAGAGGGTTTGTGTCTACACAGCCCCGAGAGAGGCACCAGGACAGCTCCCAGGAGCTGCAGGACACAGAATCCTCTGGGAGTGCCCCTGATCCTGCCCTCTGTGCAGGGGAAGGGGCTGCAGCCCCAGCTGAGCCCTGGATTTTCGCCAGGAGCTCTCGGTGCCAAATTGGCTTCTGTGGCTTTTTCTAATGTGGTTTGTGGCTTTGCTAATGTGGGCTCCCCTGGGGATATCCTCAGTGTCTCAGGCAAGGAATTAGACCTGCAGCTCCTGTGGCTGTGAATGGGATGCACAGACCTGGCACTCCTGGCTCTGTGTTGGAGGAGCGTGATCCCGCTTTTCCTTCACTTCCAAGCACAGTCTCTGTGTGCTGGGGGCTGACCCTGACCTGGACACGCTCAGGAGCTGCCACACAATGACCTGGGACACGTCCCTGGGTTTAGCACCCTTCCCCTGGCCCATCCCTCCGTTATCCCCCTGGTGAGCTGGATGAATTCAAGGAAGGAATGTGCATGTCCCAGGGACGGGCTGCAGCCAAGGCACCTTCCCAAGGGTGCCCCACAGTCCTGGGCC
>NW_020892039.1:0-1263 GCF_003945725.1 Corapipo altera
GGGGCTCCCGGCACCCCCAGTGCCCAGAAAGGTCTCCCCACATTTGGGGGCTCTGGGTGGGCTCTGAGCGGGTTGGGGGGTCCTTGTGGGTCTGTGGGGCGGTGTCGGGGGGTCCCGGCCCCTTTTGGGGAGCGCTGGGTGCCGTGTTGGGGTGCAGGTGCCCCCCGCCAGAGCCCCCCCAGAAGGGGGTGACACAGGGGGAAAAAGGGGGTCTCCATTCCCGATCCATCCCGGGGCTGGTTCTGCGCCCCACCCAACCACCGTTCCCCGATGGGGTCTCCACAAGCCCCCTACCCCGAGTATCTGGGACTGGGGAGAACTGGGAAGCTTTACTGGGAACACTGGGAGCAGCCGGCTGGTGTCAGAATAAAAGCAGGGCCAGAGGGGGACACACGACCCCCCAAAATCAGGGCAGGGTTTGGGGGTCCCGGCTGTGCCCGAGGCCACGGGGAGGGGCTGCGGCCGCCGGCGGCTCAGGAGCTCTGTGGGGAGAGAAAAGGGGGTGAGAGCGGGGTGGGGGGACAGGGGGGACACCGGGATACACCGAGACCTGGACTGGAGCCAGCGGGACCAGAACTGGGGCAACTGGGATCCTACTGGGAGCAACTGGGAGCATGTTGGGGGCAACTGGGATATACTGGGAGTGGCTGGAACCATAATAGGGGTGAATGGGAGTAACTGGAACTACACTGGGGGCAACTGGGATCATCCTGGGAGCAGCTGGGCCCCTGCTGGGGTCATGCTGGGATCAGACTGGGATCTTACAGGGAGCGACTGGGTCAGTCCTAGGGGAAACTTGGAGCAACTGGGATCACACTGGGAGGAACTGGGAGCCACTGGGACCATGCTGGGGAGTACTGGGATCATACTTGGATCACAGTTGGAGAGCTTGGCCCATACTGGGAGCAACTGGGGCCACAGTGATGGTGACTGAGGTTATACTGGGAGTGACTGGGAGCATTCTGAGGGCAGTTGGGACCATGTTGGCACAACTGGGATATACTGGGAGCAAGTGGGATCACACTGGAGGTAACTGGGATCATACTGGGAGTGACTGCAATACTACTGGGAGTGTGTGAGAGGCACTGACACCATACTGGGGATGACTGGGATCAAACTGGATTCGTACTGGAAGTGTCTGGAAGTTCCTGGGATCATACTGGGAGTGACTGGACTCCTAGTGGGATCATACTGGGATCAACTGGGACCATGCAGGGGGGCAAATGGCATCGTCCAGGCAGTGACTGAAAGTGCCTGGGGCCA
>NW_020892040.1:0-840 GCF_003945725.1 Corapipo altera
CCCCCCCTCAGTGCAGAGAGCCGTGTCCCTGTTCTCCCTCACGGAGCCCCCCCTGAGCCCGGACCCCCCCGAGAGACCCCCGGCGCTGCCCCTCCCCCCACTCAGGTACCCCCAGAACCCCCCAAAAAACACGGGGGGGGGAGGGGGGACCCCAAAAAAGGGGGGTGGGATCCCAAAAAGGGGAGGAACCCAAAAAAGGGGGGGTGGGAACCCAAAAGGGAGGGTGGGAACCCAAAAAAGGGGGGGTGGGACCCCAAAAGGGTGGAGGGGGTTCCCCAAAATCCTCTGGGCCCCCTTTAGGGTGGGGAGGGGTCCCCAAAATCCTCTGACCCCCTTTGGGTTGGGGTGGAGGGTCCCCAAAATCCTCTGGGTTCCCTTTGGGGTTGAGGGGGGTCCCCAAAATCCTCTAAGCCCCCTTTGGGGTGGGGGGGGGTCCCCAAAATCTTCTGAACCCCCTTTGGGGTTGGGGGGGGTCCCCAAAATCCTCTGGACCCCCTTTGGTTTGGGGGAGGGGTCCCCAAAATCTTCTGAGCCCCCTTTGGGGTTGAGGGGGGTCCCCAAAATCCTCTGACCCCCTTTGGGGTTGAGGGGTGGGGGGTTCACCCCGAGGGTCCCGTTTCCCCTTTAGGATTTTGGGGACCCCTCCCGAAGTGGGGGGGCCCCTTTGGGGGTCTGGGGGGGGTCCCCAATTCCCTCTCTGTGCCCCCCCAGTCACCCCCCGGCCCCCCTGGACCTGCCAGGGAAGGTTTCCCAGTTGGAAGCGATGCTGAAACAGCTCCACAGTGACCTGGAAAAGGTGAGGGAAGGGGGGGAAAGGGGCACCCCAAAAACTGGGGGGGG
>NW_020892040.1:940-1263 GCF_003945725.1 Corapipo altera
CAAAATCCTCTAAGCCCCCTTTGGGGTGGGGGGGGGTCCCCAAAATCCTCTAAGCCCCCTTTGGGGTGGGGGGGGTCCCCAAAATCCTCTGGACCCCCTTTGGTTTGGGGGAGGGGTCCCCAAAATCTTCTGAGCCCCCTTTGGGGTTGAGGGGGGTCCCCAAAATCCTCTGGACCCCCTTTGGGGTGAGGGGTGGGGGGTTCACCCCGAGGGTCCCGTTTCCCCTTTAGGATTTTGGGGACCCCTCCCGAAGTGGGGGGGCCCCTTTGGGGGTCTGGGGGGGGTCCCCAATTCCCTCTCTGTGCCCCCCCAGTCACCCCCCG
>NW_020892041.1:0-784 GCF_003945725.1 Corapipo altera
TACGTTAAGTTGCATTTTGTGTGTTTGCCTGACACTTGCTCTGTGAGGCTTTGAAAGATTTAGAAGCGTACGGGAGGCAACAATCTATGCAATAATTCATATAAGAACTAAAACTCTGAAATGCAGTTGCCCAGAAAGATAAGCAGGTTGCCGATGTAACAAATTGCCCTTGAACTACACCTCCAAGCCAAAAAAATGCAGAAAAATTTAATAATTCACTCCCGGAGACAGAAAAGAAGTAAGGACCCCCCTCTCCATTGCCACCGTTGGAGAAAAAACAGTTTTCCCACCAGATAACTCCACCGAGAAAACAACTAAGAAACAAATTCAAGTCAAGATATATAAGCGAATGGAGAAGGACAGAGATAAATTAGAACAGTGGGGGCTGGGCAGAAAACAAGGCAGCAAGGCCCATCCCTGTATAAGCCTTTGAACTTCTTCGCAGCCTGAGTTACCTATTGTTTTGTTCATGTACTAATTAGCTGTTTCAGTCTCACAATGTGTGTAAGATAAAACACAGAAAAATATGCAACAAATCAAGTTTGGTGTCATGGAAGCCTGAAGAAGACGATCTCTGCCGCAGGGGGAAGAAAACAGGGGCAAAAGCTGCCTTCCGATGTTTCTGTTAATTCTTGTGTTAACTCTAGTGTCTGTTGAATGTTTCTGTGAGCTCACAATATTATTGTTACTCTGTGTGTGTATGTGAAGAAACAAAGCTCTTTGCCAGGAGAAAAAGGAAAAAGAAAAGTAAAAAGCCCTCCCTTGAAAAGATTCAGCCTTGCCA
>NW_020892041.1:884-1263 GCF_003945725.1 Corapipo altera
TGTGTATTTCTCATGATAGAGATGGTCTGTTGCTTGGTAACTAAGCAGGAGTGAAACTCTCCTGCTTTGTAAAAATTGCAACTTTGTAACCTTCTGATTGGACAGAGAAATTGTCTTATGATTTCATAACATAGTCTTACTAACTGTTTTCTGAAGTTGTTTCATTAAAATAACCAAAATTTTTTTTAAAAATACATACATAAATATAACGGAGAAATAGAGTTTTTAAAGTAACTGCTGACAACTGCCTGTGATAAGAAAATTCCAGAGCGTGTGGGGGGAGCGATTCTCCGGCGGAGCTGCTGGGCACAGCTGCTCTACCTTCCCTCTCCCCCCCTGCTCAAACAGCTCTGTAAACATTCTTTTGTTGTTTCTGTAT
>NW_020892042.1:0-1263 GCF_003945725.1 Corapipo altera
GATCCCCCCCGTGTCCTGGGCTCATCCCCAGCCCTGGGGGCAGCAGGACAGGGGGGTTTCTGCCGCTCTGCTGCACTCTCAGGAGACCCCACCTGCAGTGCGGCCTCCAGCTCTGGGGTCCCCCACACAACAAGGCCAGGGAACTGCTGCAGCAAGGCCACAGGAGGCCACCAAGGGGCTCAGGGCACTCGAGCACCTCCCCTCTGCAGACAGGCTGCCAAAGTTGGGGCTCTTCAGCCTGGAGAAGAGAAGCTTGTGTGGAGACCTGGGAGAAACCATCCCGTGTGGGAAGGGACCTCCAAGGAAGCCGGAGGGTGACTCTTGGTCAGCAACTGTAGTGACAGGACAAGGGGGAACGGGCTCAAAGTGACAGAGAGGAGGGTTAGATTTGATGTTTGGAAAATAATGTTTCCTGTGAGGGTGATGAGGCCCTGGCAGGGGCTGTGCCGAGAGGCTGTGGATGCCCCATCTCTGGGAACATTCAAGGCTATGCTGGATGGGGCCCTGAGCAACTTGGTCAGGTTGGAACAAGATCATCTGTGGGGTCTGTCCCATGCCAAACCATTCAAGGATTCCATCATTCCATGATCCCTGTCCCCCACTGCGGAGTGGCCCTGGACCTCCTGTGACATCACAGCTGCCAGAGCTGTGCCCGTGTTCCATGTGGAACTGCCAGGGCCCGGCGACGAGCACAACGCAGCCATTCCCCTGCTGCCAGCGAGCCCGGAGCAGCTCCCAGAGCACCCTCAGCCCTGGCCACCCTTTTTTTCCAAGAGTACCCTTCACCCTGCTCCCTCTGGACAGTTCCCACCTGCACCTGCATCATCCGTCAGTCCTAACTCTACCTGCAGTCTGGGTCTTGTGATCCATCCCAGCAGGATGTGCAGCCTTATCCCAGTGAAGGTACAGGTGCCAATCCATGGAGGTGGGAACCCCCTGACTGCCCAGGTGGGCTGGAGCTCTGTGGGGCTGGTGTGGGACAGGGACCCCTCTCTGAGGTTGTACTCCCTGCTGCAGGCTGAGAGAGACACCGAAGAGCCAATGGAAGTGGACATGGAGAGAGATATAAAAGATGATATAGAGGAGATGGAGGTGGACATGAAAGAGGATGAAGAAGAGGAGATGGAAGTAGAGGAGGAAGGGGAGAAGGAAGAGGACATGATCCTGGGATAAGGACACCCCTCCCCATCAGCAGGTCAGGCCCGTCCTGGCCATACCCTGCCCCGGGGACAGCGGGTCACCTGCCGCCAGGCTGGGGCTGGG
>NW_020892043.1:0-1262 GCF_003945725.1 Corapipo altera
GATCCCTGAGATCCTCAACAACTGGAGATCTCCGAGATCCTCAACAACTGAAGACCTCCAAGATCCTCAACAACTCCAGACCCTCGAGACCCTCCAGAAGTGACCACCCCGAGCTCCTCCACCCCCTGACCCCACCAGCTCTCCCCGGCTCCGGCGGCAGGACCCCTCCCCGAGGCTCCCACCCCACCCACCACCCCTTCCCCCGTTTCCCCACCCTCCTCCTCCTCCCCCTCACCGCTGCCGTAGGGGTCTGCCTTGTGGTGCCGCGGCGACGGGTGGTGCTGGATGACCTGCTGCGGCTTGGCGGGCGCCGGGGGCTGCGCCGGGGGCTGGGGGGGCTGCGGGGGGGGCGGGTGCTGCTGCTGCTGCTGCGGCGGCTGCTGCTGCTGCTGCTGCTGCTGCGGCGGCGGCGGCGGCGGCGGCGGCTGGGGCAGGTGGGACGGGAAGGGCAGGGGGGGCTGCATGTGCAGCGGGCGCGGCGGCGGCTGCAGCTGCTGCACCGCCGGGTGCGTGGGGGGCGGCGGCGGCGGCGGCAGCGCCGGCGGCTGCGGCGGCGCCTGCGACTGGACCTTCACTGAAGGGAGAAGCGGAGTCTGCGGCTGCACCTTCTGCAGCTGCTGCAGGTACAGCTGCATCTGGCTGGCGCTCAGGGGCAGCCCGTGGTGCGGCGGCGGCGGCGGCGGCTCCTCGTCCTCCAGCAGCACCTGCGGCGGCTGCGGCAGCGGCGGCTGCGGGAGGAGCGGCTGCGGCGGCAGTGCCGGGGACACGGCCGGGGGGCGCGGGGGCTTGGGCGGCAGCGCCGCGGCGCGGTTGCTGGGCCTCGAGGGCTGCTGAGGCAGAGCGTTGTGCAAAGCTGGGGGGGGAGGGAGAGAAGGACACGGGGTCAGTGAGGGTGTCCCGGTGCCCACCCGGCACTGCCAGGAGGGAGAGATCCCACCCAACCCCTCCAGGAGGGACAGAGCCCACCCAACTCCTCCAGGAGGGAGAGATCCCACCCAACCCCTCCAGGAGGGACAGACCCCACCCAACTCCTCCAGGAGGGACCAGGAATGATAAATCCCACTTGGCATCTCCAGGAGGGAGAAACCCCACCCAACTCCTCCAGGAGGGACAGACCCCACCCAACTCCTGCAGGAGGGACAGACCCCACCCAGCTCCTCCAGGAAGGACAGACCCCACCCAACTCCTCCAGGAGGGACCAGGAATGATAAATCCTACTTGGTACCTCCAGGAGGGACAGAGTCCACCGAACACTGCCAGGA
>NW_020892044.1:0-1262 GCF_003945725.1 Corapipo altera
CCCCCCCCCGCCAAGTACGGGGGCCGGCACACGGTGACGCTGATCCCGGGCGACGGCATCGGCCCCGAGCTGATGCTGCACGTCAAGGAGGTCTTCAGGTGGGTGCCCCCCTCTCCCCAGCCCTCTGAGGACCCCCCCTCAGTGTTGGGGGGCACCCTTGGGACCCTCCCTGCCCCCCCCCCAGGCACGCCTGCGTCCCCGTGGACTTCGAGGAGGTTCGGGTGGGCTCCGAGGCCCCCGAGGACGACGTTCACAACGCCATCATGGCCATCCGGCGCAACGGCGTCGCCCTCAAGGGTGAGCCGGGCTGGGGACACCTGGGGCTGGGAGCTTGGGGGGCTCTCTGGTACCTTGGGGACCTCCCTGGACCCCCCTGGTGCCATCCAGTGTTGCCCTCAAGGGTGAGCCGGGCTGGGGACACCCTGGGCTGGCAGCTTGGGGGGCTCTTTGGTACCTTGAGGACCCCCCTGGACTCCCCTGGTGCCATCCAGTGTCGCCCTCAAGGGTGAGCTGGGCTGGGGACACCTGGGGCTGGGAGCTTGGGGGGCTCTTTGGTACCTTGGGGACCTCCCTGGACCCCCCTGGTGCCATCCAGTGTCGCCCTCAAGGGTGAGCTGGCTGGGGAACCCCGGAGTTGGGAGCTTGGGGGGCTCTCTGGTACCTTGGGGACCCCCCTTTTAGCTTGGGAGCCCCTCTGGTGCTCTCCGGCGCGACGGCATCGCCCTTGAGAGTGGGTCGGGTTGGGGACCTCCTGTCGGTTTGGGGATCCCTTTGCAGACCCCCTGGTAGCTTGAAGACCCCCCCCTGAACTCCCTTGGCACTTTGGGGACCCCCTGGTACCTTAGAGACCACCCCTGTCAGCTTGAGGAAGCCCCCTGGACGCCCCTGGCACCTTGGGGACCCCCCCAGGCCCCTCAGGACCCCCCTTACTCCTTTTTATCCTTCTCCAGGCAACATTGAGACCAACCACAACCTGCCCCCCACCCACAAATCCCGCAACAACCTGATCCGGTGAGTGCTGGGGGGCACTGGGGGGCACTGGGGGCACTGGGGAGCACTGGGATGGGACTGGGGGCATTGGGACGGGACTGGGGGCACTGGGGGCATTGGAACAGTACTGGGGGCACTGGGGGGCACTGGGACAGGACTGGGAGCACTGGGGATCACTGGGATGGGACTGGGGGCACTGGGAACACTGGGGAGCATTGGGGAGCACTGGGACAGGACTGGGAGCACTGGGGGGCACTGGGACGGGACTGGGA
>NW_020892045.1:0-1262 GCF_003945725.1 Corapipo altera
CCCCCCCCTGGTTTCCCAGTGCCACCCTGTGGTGTCCCCGTGGTGTCCCCACAGTGTCCCAGTGTCACCCCCGTGGTTTCCCAGTGCCACCCCGCGGTGTCCCCACAGTGTCCCAGTGTCACCCCCCTGGTGTCCCAGTGCCACCCCATGGTTTCTCAGTGGTGTCCCCACAGTGTCCCAGTGCCCCCCCGCGGTGTCCCCGCGCTGTCCCCACCTCGATGCGTCCCGTGTCGGGCTGGAAGCCGCGCGCGGGGTCCTCGGTGGTGACGCGGCACTGGATGGCACAACCATTGACCCGAATGTTCTCCTGCACCAGCCCCAGCTCGGGCAGGGACCGGCCCGCGGCCACCTGGAGCTGGGCGTGGACCAGGTCCACGCTGGGGGGGCACAGAGGGGGGCACAGGGTCAGGGGGGCACAGAGGGGGGCACAGGGTCAGGGGGGCACAGGGGGTACGACCCCACAGTCATCTGGAGCTGGGCATGGACCAGGGGGGCGCTGGGGGGGGGGCCAGGGGGGGGCACAGGGGATACCACCCCACGGGCACGTGGAGCTGGGCGTGGACCAGGTCCCATTACCTCGCGTGTTCAACACCCCGGGAATTTTGGGGTTCCCCTGCTACCCCAAGTGTTCCCCCAGAATTTTTGGGGTTCCCCAGGGTGTTTTTGGAGTTCCCCAGAGTGTTTTTGGGGTTCCCCGGGGTGTTTTTGGGGTTCCCCCGGGTTTTTGGGGTTCCCCAGGGTGTTTTTGGAGTTCCCCAGAGTGTTTTTGGGGTTCCCCAGAGTGTTTTTGGGGTTCCCCCTGGGTTTTTGGGGTTCCCTGGGGTGTTTTTGGGGTTCCCCGGGGTGTTTTTGGGGTTCCCCTGGGTTTTTGGGGTCCCCCGGGGTGTTTTTGGGGTTCCCCCGCCCCGGCTCACTCGGTGATCTCCTCGGTGACCGTGTGCTCCACCTGCAGCCTCGAGTTGACCTCGATGAAATAATAGTCCCCGTTCTGGTCCACCAGGAACTCCACCGTGCCCGCGTTCTCGTAGCCCACCTGGCACCCCAAACCACACAGGTGAGGGGGGGGCAGACCCCCCACCCTGTTCTCCCCTGTCCCCCCCATTCTGTACCCTCCCAGTCCCCGGGTACCTGCTGTGCCCACCTGGGACCCCAAAATCACACAGGTGAGGGGGGGAGCCAACCCCCCCACCCTATTCTCCCCTGTCCCCCCATTTTGGGGGTACCTGCCGTGCCCAGCTGGCACCCCAAACCACACAGGTGAA
>NW_020892046.1:0-1262 GCF_003945725.1 Corapipo altera
ACCCCAAAGGTCACCAGAGACCCCAAAGTCACCCCAAAGTCACCCTGGGTTTATAGGGACACCCCAAAGGTCACCAGAGACCCCAAAGTCACCAGAGACCCCAAACTGACCCCAAAGTCACCCCCAGGCCCTGCCCAGGGTCTCGTCGTTCACCTCGTTCCCCAGGTCCCCACAGAAGATCCTAAAATCATCTGGGGACACCCCAAAGGTCACCAAAGACCCCAAAGGTCACCAGAGGCCCCAAAGTCACCCCAAAGTCACCCTCGGGTTATGGGGACACCCCAAACGTCACCAGAGACCCCCAAAATCATTCCCAGATCATGGGGACACCCCAAAGGTCATGGGGACACCCCAAAGGTCACCTGAGACCCCAAACTGACCCCAAAGTCACCCCTGGGTCACAGGGACACCCCAAAGGTCACCAGAGACCCCCAAAGTCACCCCCAGGTTATGGGGACACCCCAAAAGTCACCAGAGACCCCAAAGTAACCTCAAAGTCACCCCCGGGTTATGGGGACACCCCAAAGGTCACCAGAGACCCCAAACTGACCCCAAAGTCACCCCAGGCCCTGCCCAGGGTCTCGTCGTTCACCTCGTTCCCCAGGTCCCCACAGAAGATCCTAAAGTCGTCTGGGGACACCCCAAAGGTCACCAGAGACCCCAAAGTCACCCCAAAGTCACCCTCGGGTTATAGGGACACCCCAAAGGTCACCTGAGACCCCAAAGTCACCCCAAAGTCACCCTCAGGTTATAGGGACACCCCAAAGGTCACCTGAGACCCCAAAGGTCACCAGAGACCCCCAAAGTCACCCCTAAGTCACCCCCAGATCATGGGGACACCCCAAAGGTAATGGAGACACCCCAAAGTCACCCCCAGGTTAGGGGGACACCCCAAAGGTCGCCTGAGACCCCAAAGTCACCAGAGACCCCAAAGTCACCCCAAAGTCACCCTCCGGTTATGGGGACACCCCAAAGGTCACCAGAGACCCCCAAAATCATCCCCAGGTCATGGGGACACCCCAAAGGTCACCTGAGACCCCCAAAAGTCACCAGAGACCCCCAAAGGTCACCAGAGACCCCAAAGTCACCCCAAAGTCACCCTCGGGTTATAGGGACACCCCAAAGGTCACCAGAGACCCCAAACTGACCCCAAAGTCCCCCTGGGGTTATGGGGACACCCCAAAGGTCACCTGAGACAACAAAGGTCACCTGAGACCCCAAAGTCACCCTCAGATTATGGGGACACCCCAAAGGTCACCAGA
>NW_020892047.1:0-626 GCF_003945725.1 Corapipo altera
GGGGTGTTTTTAGGGTTTTTTGGGGGGAGTTTTTGGGGAAGTTTTGGGGTGTTTTGGGTGGTTTTTGGGTTGTTTTTTGGGGGGGTTCCCACCATGGCTCCTTTGGCTCCTTTGGGTCCGGCCGGACCCTGCAGGGAAAAAAATTGGGATTAAATTGGGAGAAAAAAACCCCCCAAAATCCAGAGGGGGGGGAGGAAATTTGGGGGGTGGGGGGGACACACACACAAAACCTCCTCCCCCAAATATTTTGGGGGGGGGTGGGAATTTTGGGGGGGGACTCACGGGGTGTCCGGGGGGGCCGGAGGGGCCGAGGGGTCCCGACGCTCCCGGAATTCCCTGGGGGGGGGAAAAAGGGGGAAAAAGGGGGGAGAGACCCCCCCAAAAAATAATCAATCATAAATCCCCCCAAAACCCACCTCAGGACCCCCCAAAATCCCAAAAATCTGCCCCAAATCCTCCCCAAATCCCCCCAAAATCCCCCCAAATACCCCTCAAATGCCCCCAAGTCCCCCCAAATCCTCCCCAAATCCCCCCAAAATTCCTCAAATCCCCCCAAATCCCCCCAATCTCCCTCAAATCCCCCCAAATCCCCCCAAACCCCCCAAATCCCCCCCAAATCCTCCCCC
>NW_020892047.1:636-1262 GCF_003945725.1 Corapipo altera
GGGGTGTTTTTAGGGTTTTTTGGGGGGAGTTTTTGGGGAAGTTTTGGGGTGTTTTGGGTGGTTTTTGGGTTGTTTTTTGGGGGGGTTCCCACCATGGCTCCTTTGGCTCCTTTGGGTCCGGCCGGACCCTGCAGGGAAAAAAATTGGGATTAAATTGGGAGAAAAAAACCCCCCAAAATCCAGAGGGGGGGGAGGAAATTTGGGGGGTGGGGGGGACACACACACAAAACCTCCTCCCCCAAATATTTTGGGGGGGGGTGGGAATTTTGGGGGGGGACTCACGGGGTGTCCGGGGGGGCCGGAGGGGCCGAGGGGTCCCGACGCTCCCGGAATTCCCTGGGGGGGGGAAAAAGGGGGAAAAAGGGGGGAGAGACCCCCCCAAAAAATAATCAATCATAAATCCCCCCAAAACCCACCTCAGGACCCCCCAAAATCCCAAAAATCTGCCCCAAATCCTCCCCAAATCCCCCCAAAATCCCCCCAAATACCCCTCAAATGCCCCCAAGTCCCCCCAAATCCTCCCCAAATCCCCCCAAAATTCCTCAAATCCCCCCAAATCCCCCCAATCTCCCTCAAATCCCCCCAAATCCCCCCAAACCCCCCAAATCCCCCCCAAATCCTCCCCC
>NW_020892048.1:0-1262 GCF_003945725.1 Corapipo altera
CCCCCCCCGGACCCCCCCAGGACTCCCTCGACCCCCCCGTTCCATCCCCGGTAAGTGGCAGCGCCGGCGGTGACGGGGGAGGGACCGGGGGGGGGTCCCGGGGATGGGGGGATGGGGGGATGGTTGCCATGGGAACGGGAGCGGGGGACAGCGAGTGTGAGGCGTGTGACAGGAGTGACAGTGTGACAGGAACAGTGTGACAGGGACAGTGTGACAGGGACAGTGACAGTGTGACAGGAACAGTGTGAGTGTGACAGTGTGACAGTGTGACAGGGAGAGTGTGACAGGAGTGTGAGTGTGACAGGAACAGTGTGACAGGGACAGTGACAGTGTGACAGTGTGAGTGTGACAGGGACAGTGTGACAGTGTGAGTGTGACAGGAACAGTGTGACAGGAGTGTGAGTGTGACAGTGTGAGTGTGACAGTGTGACAGTGTGAGAGTGTGACAGTGACAGTGTGAGTGTGACAGTGTGACAGGAGTGAGAGTGTGACAGGGACAGTGTGAGTGTGAGTGTGTGACAGTGACAGTGTGAGTGTGACACAGGGAGTGTGTGACACCCACAGCAGGGGGGTGACACTGAGTGTGACAGGGAGTGTCTGAGAGTGTGAGTGTGAGTGTGACAGTGTGAGTGTGAGTGTGTGACAGTGACAGTGTGAGTGTGACAGTGTGAGTGTGACAGTGTGAGTGTGACAGGGACAGTGTGAGTGTGAGATGTGTGACAGGGACAGCGACAGCGAGTGTGAGACACCCACAGTAGGGGGGTGACACTGAGTGTGACAGAGACAGCGAATGTGAGAGTGTGACAGGGAGTGTGACAGGAACAGTGTGACAGGGACAGTGTGAGTGTGACAGTGTGAGTGTGACAGTGACGGTGTGACAGGGAGTGTGGCAGTGACAGTGTGAGTGTGAGTGTGAGATGTGTGACAGGAGTGTAAGTGTGACACCCACAGCAGGGGGGTGACACTGAGTGTGACAGAGACAGCGAGTGTGACAGTGTGACAGGAACAGTGTGAGAGTGACAGGGAGTGTGACAGTGAGGGGGGGACACTGAGTGTGACAGGGACAGCGAGTGTGAGAGTGTGACAGGGAGTGTGACAGGAACAGTGTGACAGTGTGACAGTGACAGTGACAGTGTGAGTGTGACAGTGTGGCACCGACAGCGGGGGGGGGCTGACACTGAGTGTGACACCAGGAGTGTGACAGTGACAGTGACAGTGACAGGGAGCGTGGCACGGGTGGCAGGGGGGTGACACTGATGGTG
>NW_020892049.1:0-1261 GCF_003945725.1 Corapipo altera
AACCAGCATTTTACTCGAGCAGTGTATTGGGGTTGGGATTTGCCAAAGGCATCAGTTACCCATATTTTTTTTTTGTCTGGCTTAATGCCACACAGGGTAGCAGCTTCAGTTTGGAGTGCTGAGACCTGTGCACCCGTGTCCACCACAAATGTAACCAAAGATTTAAAAGGGCCGAGAGGAAAAGTCATCACCATATCTCCCTGGTTGTTTTCTGTGAGCCTTCTCATGTAAACCCACTGACCGCTCCCCGGCTCACTTACTGGGAGCAGCGAGCCCCGTTTCCCAACTCGAGATCGGTTAAACTGATTTCTGGTGGGGCTGAGGGAACCACAGTGTTGGATTCCTGGGGAGGGTTGCCCCCAGGGGGTGACTCATGCTCTTTGATCTTATCCCACTGCTTTATCAAGTGTTCCAAATTAGCTGTGGGTAGTTTATCCATCACTTCTCGAGGAATTCCTTTCGCGATACCCTCCACCCACAAACTGTACCTTGTTCGCTCACTGGGTGTCGCATTTTGCTGACGATTACCTGGCAAAGGTGGTTTTCGGATCTCTCCTACCCTTCTGATATCTGTTTTTTGCTTAACACTACTTGTACCAGAGACCCCCAACTGTCGACCAGTAGTTACCAATTCTTGGGCTACCTCTAACCAGGTCACCCCCAGTGGAGCACCCCTTCTTCTGGGCCTGGGGGTTGTCATTATGCGCTCTTGTAGTTGTTTAGCATGAGTTTATAGTGCATCAGGCAGGCCTCTTATCAGGGCGGGAAATCTTTGTGGATCCGCTTCGAGTTCCATAGGGGAATGCCGCTGCGAGTCCAACAATCTTGTATGGATTAATTGGAGGCATGCAGCTTTTTGTACGCTTTCGACAATGTGGCCAATTGTGGGGGTTTTAATTGTGTGAGGATCTCCCCTTTCTATAGGGTCTAACCCGCCTGCCCAGTAAGCAGCTCTCTGGGTCAGCGGCCACGGTGCTCGGTTATCATTTGTGGTCAGGAAGACCCCTGGGCCCCAAAATCCTCTGGCCTCATCTTCACTTAACAAAATCCGATCCCCTCCTGTAAGGGACACCCTCCACACATATTCAGTCTCTGATTCACTGGCCTTACGACTGTATTTTTCTTGAATTTTGGCCAGTGCTTCCCCCGTGTACGGGGTAATTTGTGTGGTAGTTTGCCGATCTGCCCCCTGGCCAGTAGTTTCGGTTTTAATAAGGGGACGCATATGTATTACCTCGTCCTCCGGGTAACTTTGCTTCAA
>NW_020892050.1:0-1261 GCF_003945725.1 Corapipo altera
GCAAAGAAATCAAGAGATTTCTGCCTTCCGACTGTCAGAGGGCAATAAAAATCCTCCTTCTGCCACGTCTTTGGGCCACCAGAGCAACGACCCAGCGGAGCCGCGACAGGGTTTGACACAGAGGGACAGAAATCCCGGCAGAAAAAGGGGGTAGAAGCGATGATGGCAAAGCTCGCCCGGGCGGGGAGCAGCCCCGTTTCGCTGTTGGGGGCAGCCCCCCCCCCTGCCCTCGCACCCCCAAACACGGCTCCTTCCAGCTCCCCGCGCCCGCGGGGGCTTTACCCGGGGCTGGCCGGGTGAGATCCCCTCCCGCGCCGCGTCCTCTCTCCCGGGGAGGGAAATCAACCCCACCACGAAGCTGCGTCTTCGTTCCTCGACCCCTAAAAAAAAATTCCCGGATTCTCCCCGCATTCCACGATTTTCTTTTTCCGGAGGAAAAAAAAAATAAAATAAAATGAAATAAAATTTAAAAATCCCGATTTCTTCAGCCTTCACCTTCCCGATTTCAAAGCTTCTTTCTTCCCTTTTCCGCAGTTTAACGACCGCACTCCTTCTTTGATGCCCTTTTTATTCCCCCCCCTCCCTCCCCCAGCTCCTGCCCTCTCCCCATTTGCTTCCCAACAGCCCCATAACCGGGGCGCCGGGGCCCGGCTGTTTGCCGACGCGTCTCACCCTGTTCCCCGCACCGAAAGGTCGGGCTGAACGCGGAGGTCAAGGCCAAGTTGAAAGTTAGAAACCTGTTGGCTCCGGGGCTTCGCTGCCGCCGCCGCCGTCGGGGCAGCGCCGACCCCGCCCGGAGACCCCCTGGAGACCCCCGGACGCGGGGAGAGCTCGAATCCCGGGGGGAGAGCTTGGATCCCGGGGGGAAAGGTTGGATCCTGGGGGGAGAGCCCGGACCTCGATGGGAGAGCTTGGATCCTGGGGGGAGAGTCTGGAGCCCGCGGGGAGAGCCGGGACCCCGGGGGGAGAGCCTGGACTCTGCTGGGGGAGCTCGGAGCCCACGGGGAGAACCTGGATCCCGGGGAGAGAGCCTGGATCCAGGAGGGAGAACCTGGAGCCCGAAGGGAGAGCCCAGACTCCCCAGGCAGATCCCGAACCCCGGGAAAAGAACCTGGATCCCAGGAGGAGAGCCCGGAGCCCGGGGAGAGATCCTGGAACCCGGGGGGAGAGCCTGGAAGCCGGGGGGAGAGCCTGGAGCCTTCAGGGAGAGCCCAGATCCCGGGAGGAGAGCCCGGAGCCCGCGGGGGTTCCGCGGGGAGAA
>NW_020892051.1:0-1261 GCF_003945725.1 Corapipo altera
GGGGGGGGGGGCACTGGGAATGGGATATGGGGACCGCGGAACGGGTTTGGGGGTGGGAATACCGGGAACAGGACGCTGGGAACGGGACCGGGGCACCGGGAACCGGCACATGGCACCGAGGACAACGGGCACCGGGAAAGGGGGTGGCACCAGGAATGGGGGTGGCACCGGGAATGGGGGTGGCACCGGGAATGGGGGTGGCACCAGGAATGGGGGTGGCACCGGGAAAGGGGCCCCGGGACCGGCACTGGCAGCGAGGGACACTGGGAAAGGGGGTGGCACTTGGCACGGGGCACCTGGAAAGGGGGGGCACCGGGAATGGGGCACCGGGAACGGGACGTGCTGGGGACACGGGACAGGGGGACACGGGACAGGGGACAGAGTGACATGAGACCATGGGGGACATAGGACACGGGGACACGGGACAGGGGGACACGGGGATATGGGACAGAGTGACATGAGACCATGGGGGACACGGGACAGGGGGACACGGGACAGGGGGATACGGGACAGGGGGACACGGGACAGGGGGACACGGGACAGGGGGACACGGGGATATGGGGACACGGGACAGGGGGACACGGGGACATGGGACAGAGTGACATGAGACCATGGGGGACACAGGACACGGGAACATGGAGACATGGGGACATGGGGACACGGGGACATTGGGACACGGGGACATGGGGACATGGGGACATGGGGACATTGGGACACGGGGATATGGGACACGGGTGACATGAGACCATGGGGGACACAGGTCATGGGGACATGGGGACATGGGACCATGGGGGACACGGGTGACATGAGACCATGGGGGACACGGGACACGGGGACATGGGGACACGGGGACACGGGACAGGGGTGACATGAGACCATGGGGGACACAGGACATGGGGACATGGGGACATGGGGACATGGGACACGGGTGACATGAGACCATGGGGGACACAGGACAAGAGGAGATGGGGACATGAGGACATGGGGGACACGTGGACATGAGGACATGGGACAGGGGTGACATGAGACCATGGGGGACACAGGACAGGGGGACACGGGACAGGGGGACACGGGGACATGGGGACATGGGGATATGAGGACGTGGGACACGGGACATGGGTGACATGAGACCATGAGGGACACAGGGACATGGGGACATGGGACACCGGTGACATGGGACCATGGGGGACACAGGACACGGGGACATGGGGACACGGGGACATGAGGACATGGGAGAGGGGTGACATGAGACCATGGGACA
>NW_020892052.1:0-1261 GCF_003945725.1 Corapipo altera
CACCAAAGCCGCCCTGGAGCCACCTTGAACCATCCCAGGGTCACCATGAGCCACCCTGGGGCCACTGGACCCATCCCTGGGACCACCAAAGCCACCTTGGAGCCACTTGGAGCCACCCCAGGGTCACCTTGAACCATCCCAGCGTCACCATGAGCCACCCCAGGAGCCACTGGGTCACCCAAGGTGACCCTGGGTCAGTGGACCCATCCCTGGGGCCACCAAAGTGACCCTGGAGCCACCCCAGGGTCACCTTGAACCACCCCAGGGGTCACTGGACCCATCCCTGGGGCCACCAAAGCCACCCTGGAGCCACCCCAGGGTCACCTTGAGCCACCCCAGGGTCACTGGACCCATCCCTGGGGCCACCAAAGCCACCCCAGGGCCACCCTGGAGCCACCCCAGGGTCAACTGAGCCATTCCTGGGGCCACCAAAGCCGCCCTGGGGCCACCCCAGGGTCACCTTGAGCCACCCCAGGGTCAACTGAGCCATTCCTGGGGCCACCAAAGCCACCTTGGGGCCACCTTGGCTCCCCCCGTGGTCCCTGTGCCGTTCCCGGGGCTGATTCCCACTTTTCCCCCCCAGCGGCTCCGAACCGAGAACCGACTCCTGAAGCAGCGGATTGAGACCCTCGAGAAGGTGAACCCGGGGGGGGGGACCCCAAAAACACCCCCAGGGACCCCAAAATACCCTGAGGGGACCCCAAAATACCCCAAGGGAACCCAAAAACACCCTGAGGGACCCCAAAATACCCCGAGGGGACCCCAAAATACCCCGAGAGGACCCCAAAATACCCTGAGGGGACCCCAAAATACCCCGAGGGAACCCAAAAACACCCCGGGGGACCCCAAAATACCCCAAGGGACCCCAAAATACCCCCCAGGGCCCCCAAAATACCCTGAGGGGACCCCAAAATACCCCGAGAGGACCCCAAAATACCCTAAGGGGACCCCAAAAACACCCCGGGGGACCCCAAAATACCCCAAGAGGACCCCAAAATACCCCAAGGGAACCGAAAAACACCCCAAGGGACCCCAAAAACACCCTGAAACACCTCGAGGGGACCCCAAAAACACCCCAAGGGAACCCAAAACCACCCCTAAACACCCTGAGGGAACCCCAAAAGCACCCTGGGGGACCCTAAAACACCCCTGAACACCCTGGGGGGGATCCCAAAAACACCCCTAAACATCCCGGGGGACGCCAAAAACACCCCAAAATGTCCAGGGGGGACCCCAAAATACCCCTAAAAATCCCAGGGGG
>NW_020892053.1:0-282 GCF_003945725.1 Corapipo altera
AAATGGAATTTTGGGAGGAAAAAATGGGAAATAAATGGAATTTTTGGGGGAAAAAAATGGAATTTTGGGAGGAAAAAATGGGAAATAAATGGAATTTTTTTGGGAAAAAAATGGGAAATAAATAGAATTTTTGGGGGAAAAAATGGGAATTTTGGGAGGAAAAAATGGGGAATAAAGGGAATTTTTGGGGGAAAAATGGGGAATAAATGGAATTTTTGGGGAGGAGAAAATGGGGAATAAATGGAATTTTTTGGAGGAAAAAATGGGAAATAAAGGGAATTT
>NW_020892053.1:382-1261 GCF_003945725.1 Corapipo altera
GGGAAATAAATGGAATTTTTTTGGGAAAAAATGGGAAATAAAGGGAATTTTTGGGAGGAAAAAAATGGAATTTTGGGAGGAAAAAATGGGAAATAAATGGAATTTTTGGGAGGAAGTTCCAAATGGTTGGAATTTTGTCCCCTCACCTGCTCCCGCCCCGTGGTGGTGTCGGTGAGGAAGAGTCGATATCCTTGGATGGGCGAATTCCCGAGGGCCGGAGGATCCCAGGAAATGAGGAGGGAGGTGGGAGAGGTGGCGACGGCTCGGAAATTTTCCACGGGGCCGGGAATTTGCGCTGGGAAAAAGAAAAATAAAATGGGGGAAGTTGGGAAAAAAAAGGGGGAAAGGAGGGAAGGAGGAGGGAGAGATTTGGGGTGGAGTCGGGTTTAAGTTCAGGTTTAGATGCAGGTTTAGATGCGGATCTGGGTCATGGAGATGGATCCAGGGGCAGGAGTGGGATCCGGATCCAGGTCGAAGTCCAGGCCTGGATCCAGATGCAGGTTCAGGAGCCAGATCCAGGTCTAAGTCCAGATCCAGGTCCAGATCCAGGTTCAGGAGCCAGATCCAGGTCTAAGTTCAGATCCGGGTCTAAGTCCAGGTCCAGATCCAGGTTCAGGAGCCAGATCCAGGTCTAAGTCCAGGTCCAGATCCAGGTCCAGGATCCAGGTCCAGGTCCAGATCCAGGCCCAGATCCAGATCCAGGTCCAAGATCCAGATCCAGGTCTAAGTCCAGGTCCAGATCCAGGTCCAAGATCCAGATCCAGGTCCAGGTCTAAGTCCAGATCCAGGTCCAAGATCCAGATCCAGGTCTAAGTCCAGATCCAGATCCAGGTCCAAGATCCAGATCCAGGTCTAAGTCCAGATCCAGATCCAGGTCCA
>NW_020892054.1:0-1261 GCF_003945725.1 Corapipo altera
GCTTGGGCTTCAAGGAACATCCTTTTACGACATTTTGGTGTTCATAATGTGGCCTATTTCCCTGAAATTAGCACTTGATCAGGTGGAAGTAGGTTTGTGATCCTTCTATTAGGTTCATGTTCATTCCTCACAGGGAGAAAAGTAGTGGGGGTTTTTGAGTAACTAACTTTGTTATAGGGTCTGGCCATAAGGTACATCACAAAAGTAAAAGCTAAAAGGTGTATTCTGGATGTAGTCTAGGTCAGTCTGAAATGAAAACACTTGTATTTTTCCAATAACAAAACTTAAAATACACTGAAACTAAACATATATTTGGATCATACCAAACATTCACTAATCCTAAAACAGCGTTATAAAACTTTAAATATTTTTAAACTTTCAGAATAATCACATTAGAAAATTACTTAAAACATAATGTTTAAAACTTTTAAACACTCTTGAAAGTGTTGAAATTTAGGAAGATTTTATTTACTAATTATGGATGTTCTAAAGCTATTTGCCAAATTCATGTTACAGTTGTGAACTGTTTTATCTCTCTGAAGATGAATCATTTTGGTGAAAAAATAATTTATCAGAAAAACCTTAGTAATTCTCTAATCTTAGCTTTGTAAGAGCTGATTTTATGTACAGAATCTAAACGTCCAGGTCAGAGAAGAGTTTGTAGCCAAACCTTCTTAGTACTGGCACAGATTATCAGCAAGGAGATGTTGCAACACACTTCAGGATTGCAACCTAATACGAATGAAAAGCAGGCATGTGAAGAGACTCATAGAGGGACAGAAGTTGAAGAAAGAATTGTTCTGAATACAGTAGCCCAGGACTTGGGCACTCAAAGGATGGGGAGATCCAAATCAGTCTTTCTTCTCCCTACTTCAGAGGTTTTGGACCTTTCCAATATCCCATCACTCTCACGACTGGCTTTTTCAGAAGGGAAGGACAAACACATTCCCCATTCCATTCCCCACTGCATCTTCCGAAAAACATCAGAGGTGAAATGCTGCTCCACAACCACACCTTGCTCCAGTGATCCTCATGGCTTTCTGGTTTGGATTAAAGGCCAAGATATCTGAAAGGCTTATCGAAAACTCATGAATTGCCTTTCCTCCACAAAACATAAAGGCATCTGCAATCCCTGTAAAGAATTATGAAATCAGTCACGAGAGTGATGAGCTCCACAGCCCAGATACATTACCTGGAAATCACTGGCCTCATCCTCTCTAGCTCCCTTTGGAGACATGCCAGTAAACAGCCTCTGGGGAGC
>NW_020892055.1:0-1261 GCF_003945725.1 Corapipo altera
GTGGCTAAAACTGACATCCTGCATCCAACACCTAATACAACCTTCTTCCCAGGCTGCTTCAGCTGGTCTCGGTCTGGGGTACATTGTGTCCGCTTATCTGAAATAAAACAACAAAAAACAAAGGGTTAGTCAGGTCACCCACATGGTCACTGAGATCTTAACCACTTAACTCATCTCCACTGAGCGAGTGAGAACTCTGACCGCAGCCTACAAGAATACAAATGACAACCCAGCTGCGAGGCCCTGCTGTCCAAGTACCATCAGCTCCACAACACTCGGCTATAACGATGGCACACGAGTTATGTACACCCGCTCCATCCGGCAGGACCGTACAGCCATCGGCTCCACTGCCTGAGGTAACTGACATGTTGATGGGAGACTCTGAGCAATATTCTATCTACCCACTGATCCACGGAGCAGGGCAGAGCAGTTCCAGGCTGACCCCAAGTGAGACACCCCGCACCTGTGACAACACACAACATGTGACACAATTAAGAGAAGAAGGACACAAAACAGGGACGAGACAAAGGACGTGACACAGACCAGAACTGCTCTGCCCTGCACAAGTGAATCCAATGATACAAAGTAATCCTTCCATGTGTCCAAATAACCTGTTACAGGACACCCATTGCACTGCACTAATTTCAAAAATCCCTCCGGGTGATGCACACACTTGCACCGACTCCCAACACCTCTCTGGGTCTTTGCCCTGCACTTATCTTGCCGAGAGACGGGGACAAGAATCCATCTTCAATGCAGAGGAGGGGCACCTGGGCTGGCTCAGAGGTTCCTGCCATCGGGAGACCACTAGCAGTCAACTGTGAGAAAGAAAACCAGACACAAGATCTGAGTAGTGTGGCACGTGACCCCAGCCCCCATGATCCCTCTACTCACCGTCACCGAGGCAGGTCCTCGTGTCGCTGGCTCTGACCAGACTTGGACAATGTGCTGTCATCTTCTGGGATACCTGAGCTAGAGAGAGACAAAATTAGAGGACATTTCTGAAGCTGCAGTGGATCCCTGCTCCTCCTGCTGCCTCCCCTACTCACCTAGAAGGCTCCTCTCTCTTCAGCTGCTCCCAAGGCCTCCCCTGCAAATGAAAGGGGTAAGTGCTCAAACACTGAGCTCTCAAACATTTAGGGATGGCTCACAAGCAAAGGTAAAAACCTCTAAACCCCATCAGACTCCACGCCGAAGCGTTGCTACGCACCCTCAAGTGGACAGACGGCCGCTGCGAGACAACACGGACACGGAGGCTTGT
>NW_020892056.1:0-1260 GCF_003945725.1 Corapipo altera
TTAATAAAACAAAGAAGCCAAACCAAATACCTCCCACTGTCCCACATTTATCATTACTGTGATAAATCCAGGTCTGCACACTGTAGGAAATCACACGGAGGAGCATGTGGTCCTGTAGTCCCCAAAGAGATAATGACAATTCCCAGGATGGTGGGATTGGCCAACAATACTGTACAAGCTGTATTATATTCCAGAGCTTGCCACACAGGAATCAGAGGTGACTTCTGCTATGCAATAATGCTCTTTGATCTTGTTTAATCCATGTTACCCACATGGAGTCAGCAGTGGATATGGCTGCATGCAAGTGTTCTCCAGAAGGTCCATATTACAAAGCAGAAACTCAAATCTCTAACCCATTTCTGATTATTACTGAACAAATCCAAAAGCTGTAAGTGGCCCCTCGGAGGGAAACACTGGACTCCTTGAATGTACAGGTGCTTTGCCAATTCTCTGCCTTAAAAAAACAAACACTTCACAAAGCACCTGGAAGTCACAGAAGTCTGAATTGACATGTAAGGCCCCAAAGTCTTGCTTTGGACCATATAGTAGGGGGGGTTATTTTTGGAAATACATCTGTCCTTGTGGCATTTTCTACTTTGTGTCCTGTTCGTCACGATTTTGAAGCTGTATGTCTAAATGCCTTATCAAAGGCCTTTATCATAGAGTGACTTAGGAGGGACCCAGTTTTAGCTTCTGCCTAATTTTCCTCACATGTAACATTCCGTCTTCCTGTGGGTCTCAAGGAAAGTCAGTCTTTGCTGCAAAACAACACTCACGTTTAAAAATGGGATAGAACAATCTGCAAGTGGAAAACCTGGAGCATAATATAGCAGGAAACAAGGCCTGAAGGAAGATCAAGGGTGGGAAAATGGAATATTGACTTGGATTATACACTCCATTTAAAAGCAACAGAAAAACCTAGATAAAGAAAGGAGGATTCATATAGGAATTAAAAACTATTCTACAAACATGTCATCATTCTGACCCCTCTAAAGCCCTATTCAACTTTGCAAAAATATCACAGGAGAAGACAATAAAGATCCCATAGAGGAAGGAAATATATTTGTTTGCTCACTACCATTCTGAGAAGATATATAATTCATAAATATTACAGGAATGATAAAGAGACAAACTAAAAGAGGAGAGGTCATCCAGCAGAGACTGGGTCATTGAATTATGCACTTCAGGAAACATCTTCCCCTCTTCTATCACACACACTGGTCCACAAAAATGTGACTTATGCTGAAGTCCCATTGACAG
>NW_020892057.1:0-1260 GCF_003945725.1 Corapipo altera
TTTGTATTTAAAGTATGTAAGTCTCTTGGTGCAGGTGAAGTCAAAAGCACAAGGTTTTCCTGTTACATGTGCACAGATATATCAATTGACTCCTGTTGATATCTGCTTTAGGGGGACTGCAGTTTCTGTCAGGGTGTGTCTTTTAGGTGCATCTGACATCTTCAAAACTTTGAGGTTTTGTTCCTCTCTTTTCAAGCTGGAAATCTCGTGAATTTATTGTAGTGGTGTTGGTATCTTGCAAAGAATGTAAAACAATCTTTCTGATTCCTCCCCCCCCCTTCATGTGTCTGCATCATATGAATCTGTCTCAGGGCTATTTACATTTTTCTGCAGCTACAAGTTCAGCTGACCTGGAAAAATCTATGCCTTCAGTTTCCAGAACACCTCATGTGTTAACAACAACTACGGGTAACAGTAACGCATTAGCTTTTCCATTAAACTCCTTTTGATGTTTTGACAGCAATTTTTGAAATCTTATTAATCCTAGATATTTTGGTCATTTTCCATATTGTCTTCTGCTTGAGTCATGATCATTAGTGTAGACAGACAAAGTACTCATTTTTACATGACAACTTGTCCTTACTGCTGAGAAGCCCACTTGATAGTGCTCCTGATCTCACATTTGTTTCTCAAAAAGCTACTAGGACTACTTTGGGATATACTTACTTGAAGTAATCTTGATTTAATACTACTATTACTACTAATACTAATAATAATTACTAAATTTTAATAAGAATCTTTAAATTACTTGTTTTTTTCTTACAAGCTTAATTGTTATACACTTAGATAGAACACATTTACGTACTATATATTATTTTGTCAGCATGGGAAGCTTCTTTCTAACTATTTTTTTCTGTTCAGTGACTTCTTTTAACTTCATTTTACCCTTGTTTTTCATGTGTGTATATGTACATAGATTATATGACATTAAAATTGGTTAACAAAGTACAAAGTACTGACAGAAAATAAAACACTGAAAAGAATTAAGGCAGTCTTTTTTTCCCCACAGAAATATGTTTGTAGGGCTTTTTAGTTTTTGTATATTACAATTTTTCTACCTTTTTTGGAGTGATTTATCTGTATAACCATGGTGTTAGAAGTTCTTTTATCTTCATATTTTCTGGGCTGCTTCAAAATACATAGGCCATGCTGTCTAAAGTAATATGAACTTTAGCTGACTGACAATTTAGTTTTAGCTCTCATTTTAACAACTAGCTTCAGCTTACACTCTAAACCAGCACTGCTCCATTGCTGAGGTAA
>NW_020892058.1:0-1260 GCF_003945725.1 Corapipo altera
AATGCCAGGAGGAGGAACTGGGTGAGGGAGCTGCTGTTGGACATTTGCTGCCTCAGGGTATGGTTTTCTATTGAGGAGAAAAAAGGCAGAACTGAATTAGGCCAGACTCAGTCAGCAAAACATATTTCATGTCTCATAGCAATTCAACATGCAGGGCCTCTTTTCAGGAAGATCTCTCTGTATCCCTCTCCCTTGAGCTCTGGGTTTTACTGGCTGAAGGGGGCACTGAGAGCAGGGAGCCTGGAATGGGCTCCCGAGGAATCCTAATTGCTGTGTGTGCAGTGAGAGGTAACTTGGAGCACAGGGTGACCTCCAATTAAATGCACTTGTGATGCATCAAAGTGTGAACTGCTGGTCACAGTTTGCCCAAGGGCAGAACAGACGGAGGGGATTTGGGGGACTTGATTTTGTTCCAGTTCCTCTTGCCAGGAGTGAGTTTGGATGCTTGAAATCTCTGACATTTCTAATGTGCTCCAAGTGAAATCTTGTGAGTCCTGACAGGCAAAGGGATGGTCTCTTGGTGCAGAGATGAGAACTGGCCATCTTTCCTGTTCACAGCTGCCCCTGGCTGGCAGCTTGGAGCTGAAGGGGGATGGCCCTTAGGAATTCCCTTAAAAAAGGAAAAAGGCACTTCTGGGAGCAGATGAATCCCAGTTCAAAGAGCAGATTGACAGGATCCTTGCCTTTTCTCAGGATGCCTGATTAGGATCTCATCTTTCACCTCCCAGAATTCCACACAGAGGGATCATTGCAGCTCCCAAGTACAGCTGCCCAGAGCATTTCCATGGATTTAGCACTGAGCAGTTTTCTCCATGGGGATCCTGTGCAGCACAGAGATACTCCAGCAGAGCTGTGTCCTTCTGGAGGGCACCTCCAGCCCTGCAGGACACCCAGGCAAACAGCTGAGTACCCTGAAGGTGCCTGGAGGGCACTTGGGCACTTGGTTCCCATAGACACATCCCCACAGCAGCACCCAAAGGGTTTGTGTCTGGACAGGAATCTGCCTCCCCCCCCAAACCCCACACTGGCTCAGAAAACCCAGTGGTGAGAACAAGGAGAGCCCAGGCAGCAGGGGATGTCACTGAAATGCCACAGTGCTGCTGCCAAGGGAGGAGGGACACAGAGACAGCTGGAAATCAGGGCCTTGTCCTTGCCTGGGCTCTGGCAGCTGCAGGGCAATGCACAGCCCAGCCCCCGTGGGCCTGAGGGCACAGGCTCTGCTTAGGCTGGGAAAGGAGCCCAGGCAGGAGCTGCTCAGGG
>NW_020892059.1:0-1260 GCF_003945725.1 Corapipo altera
TCCCACTTTAGGAATAGGAGCCAGCAGAGAGGGTTTAAAGCATCTGTGGAAAGAATGATCACAGCTCATCTCCCAAAAAGACTTGGCTGTGTTAGAGATGTCAGGGGATGCACTGGGCCATTTCTTTCCAGCACTGCAAGTGCAATTCTGCTGGACAGAACCCCCTGCAGCTCTGACCCCTTGATCCCCTTTTGCTGGAACTAAACCCCCAATTCCCCACTTTCCCCAGCCACAACCATGAAGAGGGTGACAGCCCTTCAACAACTCTGTGTCAGGGCCAAGCTGAGACACCCAAGGATCAACCTGAGGAGCCACCACAACAGCCCTTCAGCCCACTTAGAGAGGTGGAGCAGACTCAGGCTTACCTCGTTCCTCGAGGAAAAGGAGGCAGGAGTGGAGGATGCAGAGCCTGCAGCAGCACAGCCTTTTATGCTGTGTCCCTGAGCCCTGTGGGGTCACAAACATTCCTTGCCCATGAAGCATCTAAACACCTGGTAGTCACCATGTGCCAACGCCTCGTAGCTGATGAAGTCCCTGCCTCTTTCATGTCAGATATTGTTCTCTGGTTTCACACACAAAACATGAAAATGATTCACCTGTGTCCCAGTTTCCAAAGACCACTTTACTTGGAGGTCTCAGACTACTGTGCAAGGTCAGTTTAAATGGGTTTGCATAATATCAATTGCCTTTTTCACTTCTCCTCCTTGATGGCGAGCGTGGCCCCAGTCACAGTTACATTCAGCCATGAGGGACACCTCAGGTCAGCTCTCAGGAGCTTTCAGTGTAGGCACTCAGGCTCAGAGGGACATTTCTCCCCACAGGTCATCGCAGACATACAGAAGAATGTGAGTGAATTGAGGCAGAAAGTCCAAAGTGCATGACTCCAGATGGGGGAAGAGACTCATCTCTCCAGGGAGGTGGCAAGGAAAGTCCATGTTCAGCTGTAGGAAGTCCCCTGCAGGAGAAGTGATGGCCAAGGGGAACTTGATTACAATCCTCAGGCTGTAGCACGGCCTGGTTTTGTGATCAAAGAGATGCCGCGTCCTTCCCTGAAAGAGACCCACACCCCGAGTGACCTGTTTGGATCAGCGTGTTCACCCAGAGGCCAGAGGCCTGGATGGTCAGCTCGGGGGAAGAGGCTGAGGGCAGGGAACACTTAGCTCTTGGCTCTTTGCCCTGGGTCAGGGATGGCTTTACCCATTCCATGCGTTTCACATTTCAAAGGGACACTGGATCTGTCTCCCAGGGAACCTGGGAGTC
>NW_020892060.1:0-1260 GCF_003945725.1 Corapipo altera
GTACACCTGTGTAGAGCTGCATCTTACAGAGTGAAAAGATGCATGTGTGTGTACCTCTGCACACATTTGTGGATATCTTGATCTTGCAGGGACGTGTATGTGTGTGTGTGTTTGTTTGTGTGCACTCACATTATGTTGATGTAAGCAACAAAGTGTAGAAAAATGTACTTCTTAAAAAACTTAGAAGGAGGTGTCGTTTATCATTGTACTATCATAATACCACAAATTTCACTTTTCTGTTCCATTTTGGATTGCATGTGTTTGTGAGTATTTCACTAGATCAGTGACAGCGCTTTATTTGCATAATTATATGCTCTAGTCTGAAGAGAAAACTAACCCCCAAATTTCATGGGTCACCAAACTGCAACAATCAATGTTTTATCACATATGCTAAGCAAAACCTAAGGAGCTATATGAAGTTTCTTGTGGAGTTTTTACTCCTCAGAAAATTAAAGATGCTGTGCCTCCTGAATAGATGCAAAATCTTTCCAAGCTCTTTGTAGCTGAATTCCGTTTGAAGGCAAAACTAGAGATTAGCTCTTAGATCTGGATTTCAGATCCAGTAACATTCTTCAAAGTGGATTCAGACAAGCAGCTTTACTGCATCTCTAAATTTTGCCATCCTAAGTAATGTCATTTAAATGATGACAATCAAAAAAATTAAATAAAATTAAAAATAATTCATCAAATATGAAAAATGCAAACAATCACCCCCTCTCTTACCAAGCCCACAGTTACCAGTGGGTTTAACTTCATTCATTCAGTAGTTTTATTCTTCCTGTTGGGTACTGCCCCCATACATTGGATATAATATGAAGAAAACTTCCCTGAGCTGTAGAATTTATGCTGGTCCATCAGTTGCACAATAACCACATGCTCCAGTTATTACACATATACTCCAAGTTTCCTTCTCGATCAAAATGCCTTGTTATGAGGAGGTAGAAACCTGGGGATAGGAACTGAGTGACAGTGAAGATCCCCCTCCTCCTCCTTCATCCACATACTCCATAACTGCTGGAAAAGTTTAGTTCTTGCTTTAAATCAAAATAAAATAAAAAAAATAGTTTACACAGAGTACAGGGGAACTTCTCAGAGGTATAGATGGGCTGAAAATCCTGGGGAACATGCTTAATTTTGCTGGGAAAAAAAACCCAAACAAACAAACTAAAAAAACAAAGCAAAACAAACCACAAAAAACTCCAAAAGTTTCTCCAGTCTTCTCCAAGATGTGACTTAGCTGGGAGAAGTGTCCACAGTTTG
>NW_020892061.1:0-1259 GCF_003945725.1 Corapipo altera
GGAGGGATTTCCCTTGTGGGAGAAGGGGATGGAGACAGGGGAGGGCACAAGGAACATCCCAGAAAGGTCTTGGAACTCATTGCTGGGAAGGTTTGGAGCTGCTGGAGAGGACATGGAGCCTGAGGGCAGCAAAGCAAAGAGCTGGGAAAAAGGAGAACGTGGAATGAACACGGATTTTCCACATATTTCCCACATATTACGTGTCCTGGTCTGGACCTTGATGGTTTCCAGATGTTTTCCCTCTGGTGCCAGCAGGATTCCTGCCTGTGCTCTCCTGGGAGTCAGTCCTGGCCATCCCCTGGCTCCAAGACCTCTTTTCCCTGGGATTGAAACCCCCTTTTTCCTTGATAATAATGTTTCCCATTCCCTGGGATTAAAACCCTTTGTCCTTGGGTAATAATGTTTCCCATTCCCTGGAATTTAAACCCCATTTTCCTTATAATAACGTTTTCCCATTCCCTGGGATTTAAACCCCCTTTTCCTTGGGTAATAATGTTTCCCATTCCCTGGGATTAAAACCCTTTTTCCTTGAGCAAAAATAATTCCCATTCCCTGGGTTTAACCCCCCTTTTTCCTTGGGTAATAATGTTTCCCATTCCTTGGGATTAAAACTCCCTTTTCCTTGGGTAATAATGTTTCCCATTCCCTGGGATTAAAAACCCTCTTTCCTTGGTTATAATGTTTCCCATTCCCTAAGATTAAAAACCCTTTTCCTTGGGCAAAAGTCATTCCCATTCCCTGGCATTAAACCCCATTTTTCCTTGGGCAAAAATCATTCCCATTCCATGGGATTAAAACTGTTTTTTCTTGGGCAAAAATCATTCCCATTCCTTAGGATTAAACTCCCATTTTCCTTGGGTAATAATGTTTCCCATTCCTTGGGATTAACCCCCCTTTTTCCTTGGTTATAATGTTTCCCATTCCCTGGGATTAAAAACCCTTTTTCCTGGGATAATTAGATTTCCCGTTTCCAAACAAGCAGCCTCCCTTGCTGGGAATCTGTTCCCTCCCTGTCCCTGTCAGGAGGAATGTTGGGAAGGCATTCCCAAACCGGAGCTGGCAAAGTGGCTCCCAGGGATACCCGGGCCTTCCAAAAACAAGGATCGGGAAAACCACCCATCTGGGAGGGAAGAGGCGACAGGGAAGGGCACTGGGATTGCCAGGGAAAACCAGCGGGATCGTGATGGGAAGCTGGGCCGAGCCCGGGGGTGCGAAGCACCAGCAGAGGGAAAAGCTGGATGAGCCTGGTTTGTGTGGAA
>NW_020892062.1:0-1259 GCF_003945725.1 Corapipo altera
GGAGGGATTTCCCTTGTGGGAGAAGGGGATGGAGACAGGGGAGGGCACAAGGAACATCCCAGAAAGGTCTTGGAACTCATTGCTGGGAAGGTTTGGAGCTGCTGGAGAGGACGTGGAGCCTGAGAGCAGCAAAGCAAAGAGCTGGGAAAAAGGAGAACGTGGAATGAACACGGATTTTCCACATATTTCCCACATATTACGTGTCCTGGTCTGGACCTTGATGGTTTCCAGATGTTTTCCCTCTGGTGCCAGCAGGATTCCTGCCTGTGCTCTCCTGGGAGTCAGTCCTGGCCATCCCCTGGCTCCAAGACCTCTTTTCCCTGGGATTGAAACCCCCTTTTTCCTTGATAATAATGTTTCCCATTCCCTGGGATTAAAACCCTTTGTCCTTGGGTAATAATGTTTCCCATTCCCTGGAATTTAAACCCCATTTTCCTTATAATAACGTTTTCCCATTCCCTGGGATTTAAACCCCCTTTTCCTTGGGTAATAATGTTTCCCATTCCCTGGGATTAAAACCCTTTTTCCTTGAGCAAAAATAATTCCCATTCCCTGGGTTTAACCCCCCTTTTTCCTTGGGTAATAATGTTTCCCATTCCTTGGGATTAAAACTCCCTTTTCCTTGGGTAATAATGTTTCCCATTCCCTGGGATTAAAAACCCTCTTTCCTTGGTTATAATGTTTCCCATTCCCTAAGATTAAAAACCCTTTTCCTTGGGCAAAAGTCATTCCCATTCCCTGGCATTAAACCCCATTTTTCCTTGGGCAAAAATCATTCCCATTCCATGGGATTAAAACTGTTTTTTCTTGGGCAAAAATCATTCCCATTCCTTAGGATTAAACTCCCATTTTCCTTGGGTAATAATGTTTCCCATTCCTTGGGATTAACCCCCCTTTTTCCTTGGTTATAATGTTTCCCATTCCCTGGGATTAAAAACCCTTTTTCCTGGGATAATTAGATTTCCCGTTTCCAAACAAGCAGCCTCCCTTGCTGGGAATCTGTTCCCTCCCTGTCCCTGTCAGGAGGAATGTTGGGAAGGCATTCCCAAACCGGAGCTGGCAAAGTGGCTCCCAGGGATACCCGGGCCTTCCAAAAACAAGGATCGGGAAAACCACCCATCCGGGAGGGAAGAGGCGACAGGGAAGGGCACTGGGATTGCCAGGGAAAACCAGCGGGATCGTGATGGGAAGCTGGGCCGAGCCCGGGGGTGTGAAGCACCAGCAGAGGGAAAAGCTGGATGAGCCTGGTTTGTGTGGAA
>NW_020892063.1:0-1259 GCF_003945725.1 Corapipo altera
GTCTCCCCTCTGCTTCCCACCTGGCTTCTTTTGAGCCAATCAACTGGTTGGTTGAACCTGTGGTTTCAATAAAAAATATTGTTCCCAATCAGGACTGTGCAAGTTCTCACTGGACTTGACCAGATCTACAGGTCTTAATTGGTTCTAATCTGACATTCAGCCCACTTGCACCCAGCCCATCTCATCTCGGATGACCAGAGGCAATTCAAGGGAGTCTCTTTTCTGCTCAATTCCAACGCCTTTCATGCATTCATTAGACATCCTCCACACTCCCCAGGGATCTGGTGCCACCTCACTGGGCACCTGGCTACTGGGCTCTGCTACGCTCCCTCAGGATTCTTACATACAAAGGCACAGATTACTGGCTTTGAGCTCACGAATGGGCAAAAGTTGGGGCAGAATCCCTGAAAGAACAACCAAGTTGGCCTCTTTTCTGGACATTTTTCTCAGTGTCTGCCAAAGGCCATTGTTGGAAAGGGAAACAATGAATTCAGAATGAATAGTTACATGCAATTTTTTCTTCTGCGTCTGTTCAGCCTGCAGAAAGCAACAGCAGCTTCTGCAGAAGTGCCCACTCTGCCAGCTGAGCACATCAGCTTCCCTTTACAGGAAAGAGCATTCGACAGAGAGTTGGCTTTTCTACGCAGTCAACCATCGCCAGAAAAATGGAACCAATGAAATGATGCCAGAGAGCATCTTGTAACTCTGCTGCCATGCCCAGAGAGAGCAGCACTGCAAGATGGAGTGCTTCCCAATGCATAGAACTGATCTCGAGAAAGCCACCATCCACTTGCAGATTCAGATGCAAAGCAGACCTGAGCAAGAGCAATGGTTCTTTCTACAGTGGTGACCTCTCTCTGTGGTGTTGGATGTGGTGCTTCCTGGGCTGTGTCAGGATCACAAAGATCAGGAACAAGCAGCTTTGTGCATTTCTCTGATGTTTCCATGCCCAATATTTAAACCAGCGGCTCCACCAGTGACTCAAAGGTTCTCTCCTGATGGCATCAAAAGCTGGCGATCTTCTGCTTGGACTTCTAATAATTCCCTGGTCCTTTTTGTCCATGCTTCTGTAGACCCCTGTCCAGTTTTTAAATTACTGTTTCAGACCAAATTCTAGCCAAGACCTCCTCACTCTCTACAACTCCCTGAAAGGAGGTTGTAGCCAGGTTGGTCCCCTTTCCCAGGCAACTATCAGCAAGACAAGAGGGCATGGTCTTAAGCTGTGCCAGGGGAGGTTTACGTTAGATATTAAAAAAAAA
>NW_020892064.1:0-1259 GCF_003945725.1 Corapipo altera
GTCTCCCCTCTGCTTCCCACCTGGCTTCTTTTGAGCCAATCAACTGGTTGGTTGAACCTGTGGTTTCAATAAAAAATATTGTTCCCAATCAGGACTGTGCAAGTTCTCACTGGACTTGACCAGATCTACAGGTCTTAATTGGTTCTAATCTGACATTCAGCCCACTTGCACCCAGCCCATCTCATCTCGGATGACCAGAGGCAATTCAAGGGAGTCTCTTTTCTGCTCAATTCCAATGCCTTTCATGCATTCATTAGACATCCTCCACACTCCCCAGGGATCTGGTGCCACCTCACTGGGCACCTGGCTACTGGGCTCTGCTACGCTCCCTCAGGATTCTTACATACAAAGGCACAGATTACTGGCTTTGAGCTCACGAATGGGCAAAAGTTGGGGCAGAATCCCTGAAAGAACAACCAAGTTGGCCTCTTTTCTGGACATTTTTCTCAGTGTCTGCCAAAGGCCATTGTTGGAAAGGGAAACAATGAATTCAGATTGAATAGTTACATGCAATTTTTTCTTCTGCGTCTGTTCAGCCTGCAGAAAGCAACAGCAGCTTCTGCAGAAGTGCCCACTCTGCCAGCTGAGCACATCAGCTTCCCTTTACAGGAAAGAGCATTCGACAGAGAGTTGGCTTTTCTACGCAGTCAACCATCGCCAGAAAAATGGAACCAATGAAATGATGCCAGAGAGCATCTTGTAACTCTGCTGCCATGCCCAGAGAGAGCAGCACTGCAAGATGGAGTGCTTCCCAATGCATAGAACTGATCTCGAGAAAGCCACCATCCACTTGCAGATTCAGATGCAAAGCAGACCTGAGCAAGAGCAACGGTTCTTTCTACAGTGGTGACCTCTCTCTGTGGTGTTGGATGTGGTGCTTCCTGGGCTGTGTCAGGATCACAAAGATCAGGAACAAGCAGCTTTGTGCATTTCTCTGATGTTTCCATGCCCAATATTTAAACCAGCGGCTCCACCAGTGACTCAAAGGTTCTCTCCTGATGGCATCAAAAGCTGGCGATCTTCTGCTTGGACTTCTAATAATTCCCTGGTCCTTTTTGTCCATGCTTCTGTAGACCCCTGTCCAGTTTTTAAATTACTGTTTCAGACCAAATTCTAGCCAAGACCTCCTCACTCTCTACAACTCCCTGAAAGGAGGTTGTAGCCAGGTTGGTCCCCTTTCCCAGGCAACTATCAGCAAGACAAGAGGGCATGGTCTTAAGCTGTGCCAGGGGAGGTTTACGTTAGATATTAAAAAAAAA
>NW_020892065.1:0-397 GCF_003945725.1 Corapipo altera
CCCCCCCCGGGCTGGCGGGAGTTCTGCCGGGGCCACGCCCGCTCGGCCGCTCGCGACTTCGCGCGGCGCTATCGCGACTTCGTGGGGTCCCACCCCCAGCTCGGGGGTCCCGGCGCCGCCGCCGCCTTTTCCCGGCGCTTCGCCAGGAATTTCCTGGAGCACTTCGAGGCCGAGGTGACCCGGGCGGCCGCCGAGAGACCCCCCCGGGACCCCCGGGACCCCCCCCCCCCTCCCCCCCCCCCCCTCCCCGCGCCCCGACATGTCGCCGCCGCTGTCGCGACACGGATCCGCCTCGGGGGGCTCCGCCTCGCCCCCGTCTCCCCCCGAAGGGTCCGGGGGGGTCCCGGGGGGGTCCCCGGTCCCTCGGGACCCTCCCCCCGCTCAGGACCCTCCCCCC
>NW_020892065.1:497-762 GCF_003945725.1 Corapipo altera
CTCCAGGGACCCCCAAAACTGGGCTGGGGACCCCCAAAATTCCCCCCGGGACCCCCAAAACTGGGCTGGGGACCCCCAAAATCCCTCCCGTGACCCCCAAAATTCCCCCCGGGACCCCCAAACCCGGGGCTGGGACCTTCCCCGGGACCCCAAACCCCCCCAGATCGGGGGGAAACCCCCCTTTTCTGACCCCCGACCCCCCGAAATCCCGGGAGAAGACCCTTCCCCCGACCCCAAACCCCCCGAAATCGGGGGGAAAACCCCC
>NW_020892065.1:862-1259 GCF_003945725.1 Corapipo altera
CCCCCCCCGGGCTGGCGGGAGTTCTGCCGGGGCCACGCCCGCTCGGCCGCTCGCGACTTCGCGCGGCGCTATCGCGACTTCGTGGGGTCCCACCCCCAGCTCGGGGGTCCCGGCGCCGCCGCCGCCTTTTCCCGGCGCTTCGCCAGGAATTTCCTGGAGCACTTCGAGGCCGAGGTGACCCGGGCGGCCGCCGAGAGACCCCCCCGGGACCCCCGGGACCCCCCCCCCCCTCCCCCCCCCCCCCTCCCCGCGCCCCGACATGTCGCCGCCGCTGTCGCGACACGGATCCGCCTCGGGGGGCTCCGCCTCGCCCCCGTCTCCCCCCGAAGGGTCCGGGGGGGTCCCGGGGGGGTCCCCGGTCCCTCGGGACCCTCCCCCCGCTCAGGACCCTCCCCCC
>NW_020892066.1:0-1258 GCF_003945725.1 Corapipo altera
CCCACAGGGGGCCGTGGCCGTGGCCGTGGTTTCCGTGGCCGTGGGGGCCGTGGGGGGCTGCGGGGCCGTGGGGGGCTCCGGGGCCGCGGCCGCTCCCGAGGGGAGATCCCGGACGACGACGACGACGGATACGACGACGACATGGAGGTGAGTCCGGGATTCCCCTTGGAATTCCCACCCCGTCCTGGCATTCCGACCTCAGCCCCGGGTCCTGAGCCCATCCCAGGATACTGATCCAAGTCCAAGGTTCTGAGCCCATCCCAGGGTTCAGATCCCACCCCAAGGTTCTGATTCCCTCCTGGGGTCCTGATCCCATCCCAACGTTCTGATCCCATCCCAGGGTTCTGATCCCATCCCAGGATTCTCATCCCATCCCAGGATTTTGATCCCATCCCAGGGTCCTGATCCCATCCCGGGGTCCTGATCCCATCCCAGGGTTCTGATCTGATCCCAGCGTTCTGATCCCATCCCAGGATTCTGATCCCATCCCAGGATTTTGATCCCATCCCGGGGTTCTGATCTGATCCCAGAGTCCTGATCCCATCCCAGGATTCTCATCCCATCCCAGAGTTCTGATCCCATCCCAGGGTTTTGATCCTATCCCAGAGTTCTGATCCCATCCCGGGGTTCCAACCCCATCCCATCAGCCCCTGTGTGAGGGATCGATCCCTTGGGAAAGGTTGGGATGGGCAGGGAATGACCCCTTGGGAATAATGGGAATGGCAGTGGATGATCCCTTGGGAAAAGTTGGGATGGGCAGGGAATGACCCCTTGGGAATAATGGGAATGGCAGTGGATGATCCCTTGGGAAAAGTTGGGATGGGCAGGGAATGACCCCTCGGAAAAATGGGAACGACAAGAGATACTCCCTTGGGAAAAGTGGGAATGGTGTCTTGGGAAAGGTGGGAATGGTCTCTTGGGAAGGGCAGGAACGGGTGGGGACAATCCCTTGGGAAAAGTGGGAATGGTGTCTTGGGAAAGGTGGGAATGGTGTCTTGGGAAGGGCAGGGATGGGTGGGGACAATCCCTTGGGAAAAGTGGGAATGGTGTCTTGGGAAAGGTGGGAATGGTGTCTTGGGAAGGGCAGGAACGGGTGGGGACAATCCCTTGGGAGAAAGGTTCCCAATTCCCTGAGAATTCCCAGTTTTCCCAGTACTGTGACCCCGAGGAGGCTCCGGGCGACGACGACTACGACGATTATTCCAAGGAATTGTCCCAGTACCGACGGAGCAAAGAGCGGGGCCGAGGTGAGCCCGGC
>NW_020892067.1:0-1258 GCF_003945725.1 Corapipo altera
TGGTTTGAGCATCATTCAACACCAAAACCATTCCCATGGTGCCACCGGTAACTGGCAGATCTCACAGACAGCTTGCAGGAGAGCTGGCACTGTTGGCATTGTCTGATGGCATTTTAGGCCTTATCAGGGTAGGCCCTCCTGCCACCCGGGTCGAGAGGTTGGTTGTGAAAGTCCATCCTGGAGATGCACAGGGAGCCAAGAGTTGGGCTCCTGAGTGACATCCAACAATGGACAGGGGGATGGGACTGACCAGATGAAAGTGTCTCAGGTTGAGCTGGACTTGCAACACAAAGAGGATTTATTCCTGGCTCGCTGGGCCCACGACACCTCAGGGCCTGAGGGAAGAGGTGCAACATCCAGCTGGGCTTGTGATCCAGGGCTGCATTTAACCATGGACACCAACTGCCAGGTTCTCCAGACCTGGGAAACATGTGCTGCCATCAAAGAGGCCAAGAGGGTAAAGCCCCTGTGGGGTGGGGGATGATGGCTGAGATAGAGATGTGGGCAGGCCTGGCAGATTGATCCCAGCACACTCCCCAAAACCACCAAGGCAAGCTCTACGTGCTGACAATGGTGGACACAACCCCTGGATGGCAGGAGACACCCCCTGTGCCTCCCACCTCTGCCCAGAACATATAGGGTGTCATATAATACAACTACATTAACATCTACATTCACTACACTACTTCTAAAGTAATAAAAAAAAATATCCAAAAAGCTTTAAGACATCACACTAACCTAGTTAGTTAACTTTACCAGTTGAACTGGCCCTGCCCAAAAAGAACCTCTCTGTACCATTGAAGGGGAGAAAATCCCTGTGGTCCATATGAGGAATATGTTGGGGAGGACAGTTTGGATGAGTCCTGCCTTAAGCAAAGGCAAACCCTCCCATTGAATTGTTTCTGCTCAAGGACTTGGGTGCACTTGGTGGATGATGCAGAGGGATGGGGAAACACTCTGTGTACCTCAAGGGGATTTGATTTTTGGGTCAGAACAGTCCGTGATGTTGAATTGTAGAATATTGTTTGCCCAATGACGCTCCCACTGTGAGCCAGAACTCCCATGAACAATGAGGTCTTTCCTTATGTATAGTTTTTTATTTTCTATGCTTTTGATGTTTTCTTTAAAAAAATGTCCTGTTTCCATTCCCTCCTTCTTCAGTAGCCCCCATCTTGTGTGTCACAGAGACTTAGTCTAACTGGAGAGTCTCCTATTGGATTTGTTTTTATTGAGCTTTGCCTTCCTCTGGTTTTGTTTG
>NW_020892068.1:0-1258 GCF_003945725.1 Corapipo altera
GGTTTTGGGGTGATTTTGGGCCCATTTTGGGGAAATTGGGGTTATTTTGGGTCAATTTTGGGTGATTTTGGGTCCATTTTGAGAGGTTTGGGGTCCATTTTGGGGGATTTTGGGTCCATTTTGGGGGATTTCAGGGTTATTTTGGGTCCATTTTGGGTGATTTTGGGTGGATTTGGGGTGATTTTGGGTCCATTTTCGGTGATTTTGGGTCTATTTTGGTGGGATTTGAGTGGATTTTGGCTCCATTTTGGGTGATTTTGGGCCCATTTTGGGTGATTTTGGGTCCATTTTGAGGGATTTTGGGCCCATTTTGGGGGATTTTGGGACCATTTTGGGGGATTTTGGGACCATTTTGGGTCATTTCGGGTCCATTTTGGGGGTTTTGTGTTCATTTGAGGGGATTTTGGGTCCTTTTTGGGTCCTTTTTGGGTCCATTTTGGGACCATTTTGGGGGATATTGGGTCCATTTTGTGGGTCCCAGGTGGGTTTTGGGTTCATTTTGGGTGATTTTGGATCCACTTTGGGTCCATTTTGGTTGATTTTGGGTGGATTTGGGGTGATTTTGGGTCCATTTCGGTGGATTTTGGGGTGATTTTGGTTTCATTTGGGGGGATTTTGGGTCCATTCTGGGTGATTTTGGGTCCGTTTTGGGTGATTTTGGCTCCATTTTGGGGGATTTTGGCTCCATTTTTGGGGATTTTGGCTCCATTTTGGGTCCCCAGACGGTCGCCCCTCCCCCCCCTGGCGGGGGCAGCTCCGGAGGCTCCGAGAGACCCAGGAACTGATGGTGAGACCAGTACAGACCAGTATAGACCAGTACAGACCAGTACAGACCAGTATAGACCAGTACAGACCAGTACAGACCAGTATAGACCAGTACAGACCAGTATAGACCAGTATAGACCAGTATAGACCAGTACAGACCAGTATGGACCAGTATAGACCAGTATAGACCAGTACAGACCAGTACAGACCAGTATAGACCAGTATGGACCAGTATAGACCAGTATGGACCAGTATAGACCAGTATAGACCAGTACGGACCAGTATAGACCAGTACAGACCAGTATAGACCAGTATGGACCAGTATAGACCAGTATGGACCAGTACAGAACAGTATAGACCAGTACAGACCAGTACAGACCAGTATAGACCAGTACAGACCAGTATGGACCAGTACGGACCAGTATAGACCAGTATAGACCAGTATAGACCAGTATGGACCAGTATAGACCAGTATAGACCAGTATGGACCAGT
>NW_020892069.1:0-1258 GCF_003945725.1 Corapipo altera
GGGCCCCGCCGCCGCCCGCCCGCCGCGCCGCGCCGCACACACACGCACCACACGCACCGCGGCGGCCCCGTCACAGCAAAGCAGCGGCGGGCGCGGGGCCGCGCCCCGGGACGGGCCCCCGTTCCAGCCCCTGCGTCTTCAGCTCCAGCGGCTCTGCCGGCGGCTCGGGCGGCGGCTCGGCGACAGCGGTGACGGCGGCGGCGGCGGGGACGGTGACGGCGGGCGGCTCTCCCTTGAGGGCGGCCAGGCGCTCGGCCAGGCTGCGCGGCCGCGGGCACAGCGCGAACTCGTACAGCACCGCGCCCAGCGCCGCGCCCAGCAGCGGGCCCGCCCAGTACACCTGCGGGGGGGCGGCGTGGGCACCGGCACCCGGGGGGCCCGGGCCCCCCGCCCCCCGAGGCACGGCCCCCTTACCGCCGACCCCCGGGGCCGCGGGCACCCGGTGAGCGGGGGGGCGGCCGCGTGTCCCGCCCCCGGCATATCGGGGGGAGGGGGCAGGACCTGCCTCCCGGTGAGCAGCGAGCGGCCGCATCCCCGCCAGGATATCGGGGGGCAACAGCTCTGGGGGTCCACCAACACCCCGGGGCGCTGCCGTCACCGCGGTGACACCGACAGCCGCCCGGCGGGGACACGGGGGCTGGGGCAGGGTGGGGACAAGCAGGGAGGGACTGGGGGGGGCCCGGGGCGGGTCTGGGGGTCCCCGTCCCCCCCACTTACCCAGTGGTTGGTGAAGTCGCGGGTGATGACGGCGGGGGCGAAGGAGCGAGCGGGGTTCATGCCGGCGCCCGTGTAGTGGATCTGCGGGAGAACGGGGCGCTGGGGGGCTGGACAGCAGCCCCCCGGGTCTCGCTCAGCCCCCGGGGTCCAGGCAGGGGGGTTCCCGCGGCCGCCCTTACCCCGAAGAGGTGGCCGAGGGCGAGGGAGAAGCCGACGGGCACGGCGGCCATGCCCGGGCGCCCGTCGTGACGGTCGTCGAAGCTGGCGAAGACGCAGAGGACGAACTGGGCTGTCAGGAGCACCTCCACCACCGTGCCCTGGCCTGGGCCCACGCCGGGGTGAAGCTACACGGGGAGGGGGGCTAAACATCCTGCAGAGATGCTTCCCCGATCCCCCCAGCACCCCAATCCCCCCCTCGTTATCCCTCCACACCCCCCAACCCCACTGTACCCCAAATCCCTTCTTGCCCCAAACCCCTCCCAGACACCCAGCCCCCATTACTGTGCCACACCACCCCGAAACCAAAAACACCTCTTGGACC
>NW_020892070.1:0-624 GCF_003945725.1 Corapipo altera
TGGGGGGGGTCTCAGGTACCTGTCGTAGGAGGAGTAGCCGTTCTGCTGCAGGAAATCGTCCTTGAGCAGTTTGGCCACTTCCAGGGTCACTTTGTCCCCCTCGGCCAGGGACGCCTGGGGGGACACGGGGGGGACACGGGGGGGGACACGGGGGGGGAACATGGGGGGGACACACGGGGGGACACGGGGGGAGGGTCCTGTCACCTGCTCAGCCCATGACGGCCCCCGGCCCCACTCCCTGCCAGATCCCACATCCTGGATCCCACACTCCATATCCAGTATCCCAGATCCCACACCCCATATCCCAAATCCCAGATCCCACACCCCATATCCCAAATCTCACATCTCATATCCCAAATCCCACACCCCACACCCCAGATCCCAAATCCCACACCCCATATCCCATTTTTTGCACCCCGTATCCCGTTTTCCCAGATCCCAAATCCCAAATCCCATTTTCCCACCTTCCCCACGAGCTGCACGATCCTGACCAGCTCCTCCTCCTCCTGCAGGATCCCACATCCCAGATCCCAAATCCCACATCCCAGATCCCATATCCCACACCCCATATCCCATTTCCCACACCCCCTAACCCATTTCCCACACCTTGTATCCCATTTCCCA
>NW_020892070.1:634-1258 GCF_003945725.1 Corapipo altera
TGGGGGGGGTCTCAGGTACCTGTCGTAGGAGGAGTAGCCGTTCTGCTGCAGGAAATCGTCCTTGAGCAGTTTGGCCACTTCCAGGGTCACTTTGTCCCCCTCGGCCAGGGACGCCTGGGGGGACACGGGGGGGACACGGGGGGGGACACGGGGGGGGAACATGGGGGGGACACACGGGGGGACACGGGGGGAGGGTCCTGTCACCTGCTCAGCCCATGACGGCCCCCGGCCCCACTCCCTGCCAGATCCCACATCCTGGATCCCACACTCCATATCCAGTATCCCAGATCCCACACCCCATATCCCAAATCCCAGATCCCACACCCCATATCCCAAATCTCACATCTCATATCCCAAATCCCACACCCCACACCCCAGATCCCAAATCCCACACCCCATATCCCATTTTTTGCACCCCGTATCCCGTTTTCCCAGATCCCAAATCCCAAATCCCATTTTCCCACCTTCCCCACGAGCTGCACGATCCTGACCAGCTCCTCCTCCTCCTGCAGGATCCCACATCCCAGATCCCAAATCCCACATCCCAGATCCCATATCCCACACCCCATATCCCATTTCCCACACCCCCTAACCCATTTCCCACACCTTGTATCCCATTTCCCA
>NW_020892071.1:0-1137 GCF_003945725.1 Corapipo altera
TTTGGGAGGTTCTCTGGGGGTTCTTTGAGAGGTTCTTTTCAGGTTCTCGGAGGGTTCTTTGGGAACCTGTGGCCCCATTTACCCCCAAGTTGTCAGCCAAGAGCCTGCGGGTGACCATCGGGGAGGCGTTCGAGCGGCTGCACCAGGAGCGGCAGGAGGGGCTTTTAGGGTCCTTGGGGAGGTTCTTTTAGGGTTCTTTGCAAGGTTCTTCCACAGGTTCTTTTATGGTTTCTTAGGGTTCTTTGGGAGGTTCTGTAGGAGGTTCTTTAGGAGATTCTCTTAGAGTTCTTCGCAGGGTTCTTCCAGAGGTTTTTTTATGGTTTCTTAGGGTTCTTTGGGAGGTTCTTTAGGAGGTTCTTTCAGGATTCTTTTCAAGGTTCTTTTAGGGTGGTCTTAGGGTTCTTTCAGGGTTCTATTAGGGTTCTTTGCAGGGTTCTTTTAGGGGTTCTTTTATGGTTTTTCTTAGGGTTCTTTGGGAGGTTCTTTAGGAAGTTCTTTCAAGGTTCTCTTAGGGCTCTTTGCAGGGTTCTTCCAGGAGTTCTTTTACGGTTTCTTAGGGCTCTTTGGGAGGTTCTGTCGGAGGTTCTTTTAGGGTGGTCTTAGGGTTCCTTGCCAGGTTCTTTCAGGGTTCTCTTAGGGCTCTTTGCAGGATTCTTCCAGCGGTTCTTTTATGGTTTCTTAGGGTTCTTTGGGAGATTCTGTAGGAGGTTCTTTAGGAGATTCTCTTAGAGTTCTTTGCAGGGTTCTTCCAGAGGTTTTTTTATGGTTTCTTAGGGTTCTTTGGGAGGTTCTTTTCGGGTTCTCTTAGTGTTAATTAGGGTCAATTAGCCCCTGGCCCCCAGTAACGCCGTTTGCCCCCCCAGTCGTCAGCCAAGAGCCGGCGGGTGACCATCGGGGAGGCGTTCGAGCGGCTGCACCGGGAGTGGCAGGAGGGGCTTTTAGGGTCCTTGGGAGGTTCTTTTAGGGTTCTTTGCCAGGTTCTTTAGGAAGTTCTTTCAGGGTTCTGTTAGGGTTCTTTGCAGGGTTCTTCCAGCAGTTCTTTTATGGTTTCTTAGGGTTCTTTGGGAGGTTCTTTAGGAGGTTCTTTTAGGGTTCTCTTAGGGTTCTTTGCAGGGTTCTTCCAGAGGTTTTTTTATG
>NW_020892071.1:1147-1258 GCF_003945725.1 Corapipo altera
TCTTCGGGTTCCTTGCCAGGTTCTTTCAGGGTTCTCTTAGGGTTCTTTGCAGGGTTCTTCCAGCGGTTCTTTTATGGTTTTTCTTAGGGTTCTTTGGGAGGTTCTTTAGGA
>NW_020892072.1:0-1257 GCF_003945725.1 Corapipo altera
GCCACCGGGAAGGGGCTCTTATCCACCCTACCTGTTCTCCAGGATGAGGTTTGCCTGCTTCAGTCTTCCACTCCTCAAAGTGCATGAGAGTGTGATGTGACAGAGTAGGAGCAGCATCACTTCCACTGCCGAAAAAGAGCTGTCCGCCAAGCAAATGTTTGGTGAGCGCACCATGGGCTCCAGCTGGGAAACTCACCTTACGTGAGAGAGGAACTGGACTACAGTGAACCCCAGAATAACTCAACTGCTCCTGTAGGGTGATTGAGGAGCAGGGGTAAGGGCAGAGAGTGTCCTCCCTGAGCTGACTGAGCTGTCACCACAGGGAATGGGCAGCACAAGGCTCCCCATGCAGCACAAAAGCCCAGAGATTCAGAGAACCAGAACAGTAGCAAAGGAACACCGAGTGGTGGCAGCACCAAAGGCCAAGGGCTGCTAAACGCCTGCTGGAACCAACCTGATGGGACACAGCTCACTCATCTGGCAACAGGGACTGAGGGAAGGCGGCTGGGCAGCACCCTGGCTACTCAGCACAAACCTCAGCTCAGTGGGCAACCCCACAAAGACTAAGGAGATACTGGCACATGGAACTAATAATGCCAGGAACAGCTCCAAAGTGGTGTGAACACCACTCTTTTAGAGAACCACAGCAAGGACAAGCAACGGAAAGGTTGGAGACAGCCTAAAGCTGGGAAGAAGCCACAGCATCCCACAGAGCTTTTAGCAATGGCACCAAGGTGGCTGGAGGAAGGGAATTCTGCCTTGGCTCAGGTACCCTGTGCCCCACAACCAAGGGGGCACTCATTCCCCCTGCTCCCCCTTCACATGTCCCATGGAGGATGGAGGGACTCACCGGTGGGTGAATCCAGCCTGCCATCCTGCAGGAGGTCCTGCCACACCTCTCTACTCAATCCCATAGGATTGAATGCCGTCAGGTGGGTAACTCCCGTGCCAGCCTGGAGAAGGGAAGAGAATCCTCAGGGGCTGGTACTTTGGAGGGGCAGATGCAGGCTCTCCACCCCCAACAACAACACTGCTACATCACACTCACTCCCCACTTTGTTGCCACAAAGAGGTTGCCCTCAGGGAAGTCATGTCCCCACCTCTGAGATCAGGTAAGACCTGAGAACCAGTGCCGGCCCCAGCTCATTGCCCACCCGTCCTTTACCAGCTGCCTGGAAGCAGCTCCACCCCAGCCAGCAGAGATCCACAGTCTGTGTTCCTTGTTTGTTATCTTGTGTTCGATGAATGATTGATGGT
>NW_020892073.1:0-1257 GCF_003945725.1 Corapipo altera
GCGCAGGCTGCCGACTGCTGCCGGGGCCGTGGCGGGGGCCGGCGGCGGCACCGCGCCGTCCCCTCAGAGAGCCGCTGCCGCGGGCGGGCTGAACAGCCCCGGGGAATGGCCGTGGTAACTACGGGGCCTTCTCCAGGACTCCGGTGCCGTCTCAGTTTGAAGAGGTGACGCCGGAGGCAAAGGTGGGCCCCGTGTTTCCGCCTTCAGCGCGTCCATTAGCAGTCGGCAGCCTGCGCTGCTGAAAGGAGACCGCGTATACAAAGAGATGCTTCTTTCACTTGCTCGTGCATTTACAGTGTAAACTAAAAGAAGCATATGGCAGATTAAAAACCAGTTGTTCTTCATTTATCTTCTCTGTACTTTTCACAGCTCTCTATCAGAGCTCCCTCTGAGCTGTCCCTCTTGCAGCCCGAAGAAGCCACCTCCACCTTGCCGTTCTCTGTGTGCTCTGTGCCCCGCTGTCCCTGCCGCGTCCTCCGAGGGCTCTGTGGTGTCACCGTGGGCTTTCTGAGTCACAGGGACGGGGCAGCAGAACTGGGATCTCAGGCAAGACGTGTAGAGCCAGAATAAAGCCGGGAGTCCAAACAGGCAAAGTAGCTTGGGCGAGGGTAAGGGAGTGTCCCAGGAGCTGAGCCACAGGACAGCTGGCTGGTTGGGTCATCCTGGTGATGGATATCCTTCCGAAGCAAACTATCGCCCATGCCAGGGCTTCCTCAGCAGCTCTTTGCGAGGCTGTTCACAACACAAACACGAAAAGTTTGCAAAGCTGAGCTAGGGATTACTTACACGTGATCCTGTAATTTCAAAGGTTTTCCTTCCGTTTTCATTTTAAAACACTGAAACTCTGAAAGTGACTGATGTTGTCTGATGTCATCTCTGAGCTCCAAGACATGAGAACAATGTCATGAAAAATAGTGGTGTTGTGAGCTGTGTGTAACCGAACCTGCACTGCTGGTGTCTCTGGGTTGTGATGTGATTACCAGGGTTTGTGGGTTTTGGGTTTATTTATTAATTTTTCCCCTTTGCCCCAGTGAGTAGCAAACAGCTATGCCAGGCACAGCAGGGCTGTTGGGGTCAGGAATTCATTGATGCCATCGGTTTATTTACCAAGTCTCCTCGCCCTGAGCTCAGCAGCAAAACTGTCGCCGGCAGACAGGGCCAGGGCCTGTCCAGCCGGCAAGGCCGGGGTGCGGGACGCGGGGAGCGGGCCGCGGGGAGCGGGCCGGGGGCGGGGCCGGGGGCGCGGTCAGCACCTGG
>NW_020892074.1:0-1257 GCF_003945725.1 Corapipo altera
ATTTGTTACATAGATAATATACATACATATGTATGTATTGGCACATACATATTATGTAATAATAAATGAATAATGAGGGATCATTAATTAATTCTCCTTCCTAATTGGTGTCCTGTTCACTTGCAGCTGACGAGCCCCTGCCCAACATCCTCCCTTTGGAAGGACCCCTGGGATGTCCCTTCCCCTTGGAAGTTGTGGCCTTGCAGCCCCTCTGTGTCCTGATTTCGGGGTTTGGGTTGGACAATCCCGGTGTGGGGACGGGATTTTGGGAAAATCCTGGCTCCCAACCCAAGCTCTGCTGAGCCCAGCCCAAGCTGGACTTAAATCTCCTCCAACCAAGGCCGAGTTTCAGCCCAAGTCCCGACTAAAACTCAGTGGGAAAGGTTCTACCTCCTCTAATCCTGGTTTTACACGGATTCGCTCCCAGGGCTCCATCCCAGGGACAGTTTGACGCCTCCTGCTCGTTGTCAAACATCCCAATCCTCAGGCCTGGCTCTTCCCTGGGATTCTGTTGGATGGATCAGCTCCTCCTGCTCTCCCGGAGCAGCAAAACCTCCCGACTCCTTCCCCCTGGGGCCCGGAAATTTCCACTGCCCCACACGCTAAAAACAAGGAATTCGCGAGGAGAGCGGGAAAAGCTTCATGGAAATTCATAAGGGCAAGCCCAGATCAGCTGGAGAGCCTGGAAAAATCATTAGATCACCTGGAGAGCCTGGAAAAATCATTAGATCACCTGGAGAACCTGGAAAAATCCTTTGGAGGGGAGGGGGAAAAACCCCCCCAGGGCCCACCTGGAAAGGCCCCGTTGCCAAGGAGGAGTTTTATGGAGCATCTTCCATTCCCGGAGCACTCCGGGATCTATTTATAGATCTATTTATAGAAACCACGTCCCTCTTCCCTCAGGAGCCACTGGAATGCTCCAGTGGATTGACTGGGCTCAGCATTCCCAAGGCAGAGCTTAAGAGAGGCCAAGCTTAGCCCAGCTGACCCCGGCTCAACGGGGGCTTCTCCTTGGGGCCAAAACTGGCCCCGTCTCCGGAGCCTGGCAGCTTTGGGATGATCCAGAGGGTTTTCCAGGAGGCTCCTGAGTTGATGGATAGGTGGATCCAGGCCAGTGGATGTGGAATTGGGCTTTGAATCACCTGAGTCAGGCTTGAGGAGGGTCCACGGTCCAGGTTTGGGGTCTTCTGGGCATGGTTTCCATGGGGGGTTGGGAGGGATCAGGAGGATCCTGAAATTCCAGGTTTGGGGTCTTCT
>NW_020892075.1:0-1257 GCF_003945725.1 Corapipo altera
GGGAGGAACTGGGAGATTACTGGGATGGACTGGGATGAACTGGGGGGTTACTGGGAGAGACTGAGACACACTGGGGGGTTACTGTGAGGGACTGGGGGGTTACTGGGATGAAGTGGGAGGTTACTGGGATGGACTGGGATGAACTGGGAGGGACTGGGATGAACTGGGAGGTCACTGGTCCATACTGGTCCATACTGGTCTCACCGCCCTCCCTTACCCGGATGTGGGCGTGGCCCGGCATCGCCCGGGGGCGGAGCCTGTGCTGGGCGCCCTCTGCTGGACACGCCCCCTCCTCCTGCCCCTCCTCCTGTGGGCGGAGCCAAGACATGAAGCCCCGCCCCCTCCCCAAGCACCGCCCCTTTGCACGGGGGGCGGAGCCAACAGGCGAGGCCACACCCCCTCCCAGGCCCCGCCTGTGGGTGGGGCCAAGGCACAAACCACGCCCCCTCCCGAGCCACGCCCCCTCCAATTGCCCCACCCACTCTCCCTGTGGGCAGAGCCAACACGTGAGACCCCACCCACCAGCTCCACCCCTCCCATTGGCTCCGCCCCCTTTGTGAAGCCCCACAGAAGGGGGTGGGGCCTCCACCTTTGGCCACGCCCCCCTTTTGGAAGCCCCACCCACCCCCTTCACCCACAGAAGGGGCGGAGCCTCGTCCTCCTCAGGCCATGCCCCCTCAGCTGGCTCCACCCCCTCATCATTTACACACATTGGTCCCGCCCCATAAGCCACGCCCCCTCCTCCTAAGCCCCTCCCACCCCCAACCTACAGGGGTGGAGCCTCCCCTTGGCCACGCCCCCTCCCTTGGCCACACCCCCTCACTTGGCCACACCCACCTGCCTTACACACAGTGGGCGGAGCCTCCATTTGGCCCCACCCACTCCATTTACCTCCAGAAGGGGCGGGGCCTCCCTCTCCCTTGGCCACGCCCCTTTCCAACCTCATTTGCATCCCCAGGCCCCACCCCCAGCCCCACCCACCTGTGCCGGTCTCCTCTGTGGGCGTGGCTTGGGTGAGGGGCGTGGTTTGGGCGTGGCCTGGACACGCCCTTTACGGGTGGGGGTGGGGCAAGCGGAGGCTCCGCCCCCTCGGCTCTCGGCCAATCGCTGACTGCGGCGAACCTGGGGGGAGGGGCGGGGGAAGGAGGGTACCTGAGACCCCAAAAACTCACCTGGGACCCCCAAAATATACCTGGAATACCCCAAAACACACCTGAGACCCCAAAAACTCACCTGGGACCCCCCAAAATACACCTG
>NW_020892076.1:0-1256 GCF_003945725.1 Corapipo altera
GGAATTAAGCTCTGCCTTGGAGCTTAAACCCACCTTGAAACCATTTTACTGGGATAACTCAGCCTAAAACCCTGTTCCCAGACATTCCCATTCCAAAGGGGCTCATCCATCCCTGGACAAATCCCTGGACAAACCCATGATGGTTCCATCACTTGCATCCAGACGTTTTGGGCGGCAAAAAAAGTGGGAATTTTGTCTGAGAGCCATGAAAAAAAGCGGATGGGAAACGTCTGGAGAAAAACCAGCCCAAATAAAGAGCTTGGCAAGGGGGGAAAAGCAGGAAAATCATCCAAATTTGGGGGAAAAAATGTGGTTTTTAATAGTTTTTATTTAATTTGACTCGCTCGCCGTTAAAAAGCAGGAATTAAGGGCTGGATTAAGTAATGAGCTTAAATAATATGAGATTTATTATCTGGGTTTGTCCTTTTTATCCCCACTCAGCCAGGACTGGGGCCAAACTGATGCTGAGTCTGCTCTAATTCCAAGGTTTTTAAATGGATCTGGAGCTGGGATTTCCAGGAGTGGCTTCGACTCCCCCTCGTTCTGCTTTTGAAGCACAGAAAATATTCATTTTTAAGAACACAAAATGCTCTTTTACACCATTCAGGAGTTCCAGGATTCCCAATTTTCTGTATTTCCAGCACAGAATCTTCCCTAATTCAAATATTTTTGGCCTGGAGGAAATTTGGGGGGTTATTTTTCCTTTTATGGAGGTTTTTGTTGTTTGGGTGTTTTTTTTTTTAAAGGAGGTCAAAAATCCCTTAAAGCAGGAAAAACGTAAAAAAAATAAAATCTAATAAATAACAGCTGAATATCAAATAATTACAAACTACAAATAATGTGGGAATGAGACAGGGAAGGGAAAAAAAAAGACAGAAATAATGTGGGAATGAGAGTGGGAAGGGAATGGGATTCCAAGGGATGAAGCTCTGGAGTCGAGATGGGAATCAAATTAAATCCCATTATCTCTGCCCATTAACACCAGCTTGGGTTATAATCCCAAAATCTGAGGAAAACCCACCAGAAATCCCAGAGATCTGGGACAGAGAACCCCCAAAATCACTTGGGAATTCTTTCCCAACATCCCTCCTTCCTGGAAATGTCTGGAAGCAGAGAAATGCCGGGAAAGCTGAGCCAGGAACGTTCCAAGGGGGAATTGTTGGGCTGGGAATCGTGTTCCTGCAGGGCCTGGATGCTCCAGCCCTGGGCAACCCACAAATAATCCACAAATAACCCACAAATAACCCACAAATAAC
>NW_020892077.1:0-1256 GCF_003945725.1 Corapipo altera
ATGGGAGAAAATGGGAGAAAATGGGAGAAAATGGGAGAAAATGGGAGGAAATGGGAGGAAACAGGAGAAAACGGGGGAAAATGGGAGAAAATGGGAGAAAATGGGAGAACATGGGGAAAATGGGAAAACATGGGAGAACACGGGAGAAAGTAGGAGAAATAGGGGAGAAAATGGGAGAACATGGGAGAACACGGGAGAAAATGGGAGAAAATGGGAGAACACGGGAGAAAATGGGAGAAAAGGGGAGAAAACAGTGGGATATGGGAGTTTAATCCCAGATTTCCCCCCCTCTCTTACCATCCGAGGGTGTGAGGAGGATGAGGACTCCCTGATCCTGCAAATATTTGATGATTGCCTGGAAGAGACACGGAAAAAAGTTTTTTTCTTCCCCCTCCTTGGCACTGCTGGCGATGCCACCCCGGTGCCAGGGACACTTTGTCCCGTGCCACTTGTGCCCCAAAAGTGTTCCCTTCATCCCCTTATTATCCAGCCCTCGAATCCCTCCCAGCTGGCTTCCTAAAAAAACCAAAAATAAAGACAAATATGCTCAGGCAAAGGAGCTGTAAATTCATTATTTCAGTCCCTCTGTTTTTATCAGGTTTTTAGCAGGTTTTAGCAGGTTTTAGCAGGTTTTAGTAGGTTTTAGCAGGTTTTTAGCAGGTTTTAACAGGTTTGTGGCAAGTTTCTAGAAGGTTTGTAGCAGGTTTTAGTAGGTTTTTAGTAGGTTTTTAGTAGGTTTTAGCAGGTTTGTAGCAGGTTTTATGAGGATTTTAGCAGGTTTTTAGCAGTTTTTATGAGGTTTTTAGCAGTTTTTATGAGGGTTTTAGCAGGTTTTTAGCAGGTTTTAGCAGGGTTTTAGTAGATTTTTAGCAAATTTTGAGTAGGTTTTTAGAATAAGAGCCAGGAATTCTGCTGGGTGGATCCAGCTCCTTGGAATTGCTGCCCCCATCAGCGACAGGATGGTTTCCAGGCAGATGAGGAGGAAAAATTCAGGCCCTGACAGTGGGAGACATCCATGGATATCCATTCCCAAGGAGCAACCTCAGCCAGCCCTTCCCTCCCTGCCAGGCCCTGGAAGGGAAAAGGAGACTGAGGGAATCTGTCATTCCCACTTTTGGGAGCTGCTGCCAAAGCTGAAATAAGGGAGACTGGATTCATCTGAGATTAATTGAGAGATATATATCATAAAATCATGGAATGGTTTGGGTGGGAAGGGACTTAAAGATCATCCAGTTCCAACCCCAGGGACACCTCCC
>NW_020892078.1:0-1256 GCF_003945725.1 Corapipo altera
TATAGGTGACACCTGGGTGAGTATGGGGTGTCGAGCCTTCTTTCTAGAGTCTTTTGTGCACTTTTTCCTCCACCCTAAACCTTTTCTCTCAGGCACCTGTTTTTCCCCCTTTTCCCTGTTTGCCACCTTTTCCTAATAAATGGCTATTTTGCCAACTAGCAACGGTGTTTGGTTTATTCACGTTCCAGAATCCCTCGAACCTGTTTTTCCCTGATATAGTTTCCCCTCCCCATTACATTTTTGGCGTCACGGACAGGATTCTGGTCGTGAAAATTCACCGTTGTTAGGGGGCGGGGGATCCTGTAGGGACCTCGAGCCGGGGAACACGCTACTCCTGGGTGAGCAGGGCCCCGGGGTTAGGGTCAAGCCGCGGGGAACGCACCACCCCTGAGTGGGCGTGGCCCCGTAGGAACAAGTTCCAGGCCGAGCTCGGTCCCCCCCGCGCTCGGTTCCTCCCCTCCCCGCCGGACTCAGTCCCCGCCGCGCTCAGCTCCTCCGCTGCGTGAGCTGGGCTTCTGCGGAGCCCGGTTCCTGGCCGAGCCCGACCCTTGCCGCATTCGGACCCCCCCCTGCCGCGGCCGGTCTCCGCCGCACTCAGTTCCCCGCCGGGGCTGGCCTTCGCCCCGCCCGGGCGCCCCCCCCCCCCCCATACTCAACCCCCTTCCCCTTTGGAATTGAGTTGGGGGGCCTCCAGACCCCTGTCCTTCCTCATCTTCCTCTTCCTTAATGTGCATTTTTGTTTGTTTCGCTACTGGTTTTCCTGTTTCACCCAGGAACCCCGGTTCCCAGTGAGCGGAGCCCCGGCCCCCGCTGGTTCCCGCTAGTCGGGAGGGGGTGAGGTTTTTCGGCACAGCTAGTAACCTTCCGGGATCCCCGTAGGGACAAACTCCGCCCAGAGGCTGTCACAATTGACGTGGTTGGGGGGGGAAAATCGGAAGGTTGGCTGCTTACCCCAGGTCTTGCCTTCCCATCCCTATGGGATTGCCCCGACCGTGCTGCCATGCCCTTCCTGTTCCTTATTGCGCGTGAGCTGGGCTGGGAAACGTTAGCAAGAAGCCTAAGTATGAACCGGATAGTAAAACTGTTAACCTCCCAGAAACGGGATGTGGGGGGGTACTCCGTTCATGGAGCGTGCTGGGTGGACCCAGGAGTCCTGGAGTGTTCTCTGGGACCGCCTAGAAACCTGTGCTGGGGCTGCTTCTGTACCGCGGAGTTGCAGTAGCCCGACAAAAGTAATGAAATTGTGGGGGCAGTGA